>NC_081413.1:676119849-676422516 GCF_030272615.1 Cryptomeria japonica
CCGCGTCATAGTTTCCATAGCCACCCCTCAATCGGTGTCTTTCCCTACAGATGTTGGATTTCCTATAGTGTCCCTACATGATACTACTACTCTAAGTAATGCTCTAGATTTTTCCTAGCCCACGAAAACTCCTTTTCAATCCGGACTCACTTTTTCAGTTGCATGAATGTTGGGTTTTGAATGCCCAATCTTCCTACATCATCAAGTGTAGCTATTTTTTCTTCCCCTTTTGTTGGTGCAATATTAGGCATTCCTTACTTCTCCCCTACTACTCTTCCCCAACCAATCCGTATGCAACTTAGAGATCCCATAGTCTCCATTCCTTTTGCAACTCCACTTGACGCTCCCTTCATGGGGCAAGCAATCCCTTCTCCATCTGATTTTATACAGCAAGTTAACTCTTCCAAGTTAGCTTGAGCTCAAAGAATGGCAAGGAAAAAATAGAAAGATTGTCAGAAGCCCATCCAACCTAGTATACAGAAGCATTTCAATGAAGAAAGCCAGAACTCAATGTTTGTGGCTATGTTTCCTAATGTCATCAAGCCTCAAGGGGAAATGCAACTAGCATACTATTCAATTCATATTGTCAGTATAAAATTAAAATGACCTTGCCCACAAGATAAGGTTCAAATGATGGGGGAGACCCAAAAGGTTGTATCAACAAATTTCTTTAAGAAAAGAAGACGCCTAGAGAAACTCGCAGAAGAAATGGTCCATGTTAGAGATACGGTTGACCGTTACAAGGTAGAAGAGAAGGATAAGAATATTGAGATTGATCACCTTTAGGCTGATGTTTAGAAGGTAAAGGCCAAAAAAGAAAAGCTTCAAAGTGCTCTTAACATGGTGACAACCCAGTTGCAGGTTGAACAAGTACGAAACAACGAATGGAGCAAGAAGTTCCATGATAAAGAACAGGCTTTCTTGCAACTCCAAGTGGACTCTCTGGACATAACTCAAATCCAAATCCAATTGGAGGACATGAACCAGGATAAAGAGAGACTCTTCCAAGATTTGACCTAGACATAGGCATCCTCTCTAAGGAGAAAGAGAAAAAAGAGCAGGCAACACAAGAGTGGCAGAACAGGTAAGCTCAATTAGATAAGGAACTGTAGGAGGTAAAGAAGGTCTTGGAGAGTGAGCGGAATAACATCACCTGAATTCAAGATAAGTTACAAGATAAGAGAAAAAGAGTCATTGCATTGGAGTATCAAGCATCTGTGGTAGAACAGAGGGTTAGAGAATTGTATATAGACATTCATGCAAAAGAGGAAGAAATTTCTCTCTTATCAAAACCTACTGATGTGCCGCCTGCTGCTCTAGTGAATTTTGTTCTGTTCATTTGGGAATTATATGTTACTACTTACTAAGTTTCCATTAGGTTTATATCCAAAGTCATTCTATATACTCTAGTCAGTTACTACTATTGAAATATTTAGTCAGTAAGCACAGAGCAATCAGTTATAGAAGAAAGTAGTCACAGAGCCTAGTATACATCGAGCTATCTACCGAGTAACATTCTATGTCTATCGAGCAGCAATAATGATATACCGAGTTGATATACACCAAGTGAAACATTTTACCAGATTCATTGAACCTAGACACATGTGTGGAAACATGTTACAAGATCGAGGAACAAAGAACCATTATCTCACTGGAAATTGCACTTAAAGATTTTGTATGATTTTGAGGTCATTTATCCAATGAAATATTTTGTATGGTTATTCATTCGATAAATCATGTTTGTAGGATCGAAGAAATGAACCAGATCACCGACATAAGAGATCTATTTATTCAGCATGAATTAAGGATCAAACAGAGAGATATATGAAGAAAGACATGTGCAATAGATAAGCAAGCACTTAGTATTGTGTCTGTCAGAGACACAGAGGTCACCGAGAAGGATTTCAGAGAACAGTCAAGGAACAGAGTCAACAGAAAGGTTTACCGAGTTACTTTATGGGTTACCGAGGTATGCTATAAGCAAGGTAATCTCATTTTGAGCACATAGAATCTGCTATAATATTCCAAATATAAAGTTGTAGGTATTTGTAAAGGTTTTATTGTAATATTTTGAGTTGTAAGAAAAACCTTTAACAGGGTAAAAGACTCTAACAAAGTCTATAAATTGTAAAGCCTTTAACCAGGTGCAACATTTAGAATAAGTGTTGTAAAATCATTTAGCAAGGTAGATCTAACGATCTTGATACTCTTAGTAGGGTAAGCTATCAGAAATAGCTAAACATGTAGCTCTAACTGAGCAACCTTTATTATTGCAGTAGTGAAGTTGTGGGTGCCATCCCCACTGTAGCTTTTCTCTCTAACCAAGAGCTTCTTCGTAACCAAAATATATGTGTTATGGAGTGAATCATGTATGATTGTTATTTATTTGTTTTAGTTTTATGTTATGTTATAGCAGTTTTCAGTTTATGCATAATAGTAAAGTTATTGTTAAAGAAAGGATTTGAAGTACTGATTCACCCCTCCCCTCTCAGTACATTAGCTTTCCATATTGGGCCTAACAATTGGTATCAGAGCTTGAATCTTGGGAAAGGGTTTAACAGCCTAAAGAAAAATATCTTATCAATGGAAGGCTATAAACAATCTCGGAGAATTGTGTATCTGCAAGAAGAGTTGGATCATGCTAATCAAGTGATTGTAGACATGCAAAGACAAATGCAAAAATCATTGAAAGTTAGAAGAAGATTGTTTGATGATTTGCAGGACTCTCAAGAGTTAGTGGAACAAATTGAGACATCATCTAAGAACAGTATATCTGAAGAGACTAAAGAAATGATTGGAGAACTGAAAGAAAAGAACAAAGCACTGACTGATCAGCTAAAAGCAATGAAAAGAGGGCATGAACATTTCAGCACAAAGATGACTGAAAATCTTCATCCATTGAGGACAGCCGAGGATAAAGTAAGAGATCTAGAAAGAGAAAAACAACAGCTTGAAGCATTAGTATCTGAAAAGAATGATGAAATCATTAGGTTGACTAGGATTCAAAAAAATCTATCAGATCAATTGGGTTATGCACATCATGAAGCAAATCTGAAAGATGATAAGAATCAAGCATCAAAACTTGAAGTATCAAGGTTGACCAATGAACTTGAAATAGAGAAGAAATCCAAAGAAACACTGAAAAAGAGTTATCAAGCATCAAAGATGTTGGATGAGCAACTGAATAGAAAAAGACTCAACAAAGTTGCAGGACTTGGTTACAAAGGAAAAGACTCTACCGAGAAGGGAATCCACACTACCGAGAAAGGAGAATCATCAAAGCAAGCTGGAAACAAGAAGAACATCAAAGGAAAGAAACCTATTTGCAACTACTATGGAAAACAAGGACATACTATGTGCCAAATTAGAAAAGGTAAGCAATTGAATGTCACAAAGTCTAATGGTTATTGTTAGAATTGCAATAAATATGGTCACACATCTAACCAATGTAGGACAAAGTCTGCTAGCAATTATCAGAAGGAAAAATTCAAAGGATTTTGTAAAAACTACAATAGATATGGACATAGTACCAAGAAGTGTTGGTTTAAGCAAAAGAACTATATTTGATCTGCACACCGAGCAAATACTAGAGGCTACTAAAAACACACACAGATCCTACCTAACAATATTCTGTAGTACCATGGGATTACAATACAAGGATATGGTGTGAATGTTGTGGAAGCTATGGACATATAAGTGCCAACTGCTTTATAAGGTTTGGAATGAATAACTGAAGATCATGGAAAAATCCTACTATGGCATGTTTTCATTGTCACAAAGTTGGACACTTGGCTAGAGATTGTAGAGATCAACCTAGAGGAGACACTGAGCAAATAAGAGGCAAATTACAGATGATTTGGAGAAAGAAGGAATTTGTGTCAAATGAAGAAAGCACCTTACCTACCGAGTTAGGTGCACCTATTCCAAATTAATCGGTAAAGGTATGAAGGGACTGCATTCTTTCAAAGGTTAAATCTTAACAGTTCCTATTTTATCATGTACTTAATTCAAAAACCTCATAACTAAAGATGGACTAGGAAATTTGAAATTTTATCAAGTCTTCAAGAAGCCTGTCAGGTTGGTAAATACAGGAAGTCTAGCTACTTGGTAAAAGCATAAAAAGGAAGTGGTACTGAGTGCATTTAATGTTTTTGACCTAACTGCACAAAGCTTGATAAGGTATATTGTGTACTTAAAGCTTTTGTGCAGTCATTTTACACTTACCAAGTTTTCAAGAGAGCAAAGCAAAGCGATTAAAAGGCAATCAAACCTCCTACGAAGTGAAATTCAAGGTATTTACACATCGATCTCAAGCATTTCTAAGAGTTAGCTACCAAGAAATACCATTGTGATTATCTGTTTTAGATTTATTAAGTGAAAGTGTCTGTCATTTAAAATTCTTCAAACCCTAAGAATCTTTTGTTAAGTGGTTATCCAAAATTTGCAATGGCACCTAAGATCTAGAAACCCGTTGTTGTTGAGAACATTGAAAAGCCCGCACTGAAATACTCTCTAACTCCCAAAGTAGCATCTGAACTGGATGATAAAACTGCATTTTCACTCATTCCGCATAGAGTTTTATTAGTTGAGGATGTCAGATTCTTCACTAAGTGTCATGTTGAGGAACTAGGTCGTGTTGAGATCAAGGACACATATGATGAATTGTGTACTAATGGGAAATTGGATAGCAAGTATGAACACATCAAAATCAAGGGATTGACCAAAGCCCTAACCTATCCCTGTGTCTTCAAACCCCAATGGGTCAAGTTTGTTTTGAGCAGAGTTCATGATGATTTCATGTGGTTAGTGGAACAACCATTCAAAATCACCAAGGAAATCATTCATTTGATCACTGGTCACCCTATTTTTTATCATGCCCGAGCTCAGAAAATGATATCACAGAAGCAATTGATCACTCTAACCAGAGTTGAATCTGATTGCAGAGGACTGAAATTGAACAATGTGATAGATGCAGAGCTGAAGTTTGCCATTAGAGTAATAGGCTATTGTTTCTTTCAATCGGCAAGGGAAAACAATGTACCTTGTACAGCAGTCAATTTAGCATATAAAATTGTGAAGAAGGGAATGAAAATTGATCTTTGTGAAGTATTGTTGAAAAACCTATTTGAGAATCTAAACACCATAAGGAAGCTGAAGAAAAACAACTTGGCTAATACACTAAAGTTTGGATCACTTTTGGTATGCATGTTTTTCTATTTTGAGAAATTTTTTCCATCAGTCGGTAATGTAGTTTGGGAGCTACACCGACCAAACACCCATCAAATCAATGACTTCATCAAATGGCTAGGTGATAACTTTAATGATATTATGGATGATTACTTTAGCAAGTTTCAAGAAAAGATGCATAACAGGTATAGAATTCCACCCAAGTTAGTAGAGAAATATAAGGATGACATATGCTTTGAAGTAGACACCGACTACTGCTATGTTAATGTTGTGGAATAGAGAACTCAATCTTTGCCACCTATGGGTTATGAGATTGATTTTGACATCACACAATAGCAGATAGATGCTTTTCTTACATTACCAAGGCATGCTACGAAGCTAAGATACGGTACCTATGAAGAAGTTAAAGAGAAAGTAAAGATGAGTATTGTAGTACCCAAGGCTACAAGGAAAGCAACAAAAATGATCAAGACATTAACGGAGAAATTTGGAGAAGGTTCTTCCTTCACACCTGTCAAGGGCACTCTAGTCATCACCGAGGAGGAATCTGAAGCCCAAGAGGCAGCTATTACTTTGAGCACCGAGCTGCCTAAAGAAAAAGTTTTGAAAAGGAAGAAACAAGATACATCAAAGGTATCACCGACTCCTTCAGTCAAGCACCCAAACACAAGATCAAGATGGATATAATGACTCTTCAAACATTATCCATTCCTCATCTTTCATCCATCCAAGAATAGATCAACAAGGCTACCTCCCTATCCACTCAACAAGAGGGAAGCACCTTAGATGGACTAATTTCACTATTAGCTGACATTACAGCTCAGAATTCACTCATGGATAGTGTCAAGGATGCCCTCTCTGTCACTCTCACCAATGCAAGGACAAAGTACAAATCCATTTTTGACCAGTTTCCACCACCGAATGGTAACTAAGTTTTTATGTTTGTCAAAAAGGGGGAGTGATTATAGCATCAAAGTATCATAGGGGGAGTATACCGTACAAAGTATCCAAATGTACAACACCAACCAGTGATCACCGAGTAGTGAACCAAGCAGTAAATATAGAATATTGATCACCGAGCATGTAAAATCAGAGTTATGTACAGTATATTGATAAGGGGAGTATATATGAATATACTATTTTATTGACAATTGTATATACTGTTTGTTTAGTCAAATTTTGTAAGTATATAGATTTTTGAGTTATGACTTTGAAAGTAGTTTTGTCAAACATCTCAACTAATGTCAAAAGGGGAGATTGTTACTACTTACTTAGTTGCCATTAGTTTTATATCCAAAGTCATTCTATATACTCTAGTCGGTTACCACTACCGAAATATTTAGTCAGTAAGCACAGAGCAGTCAGTTATAGAAGAAAGTAGTCACAGAGCCTAGTATACACCGAGTTGTCTACTGAGTAACATTCTATGTCTACCGAGCAGCAATAATGATATACCAAATTGATATACACCGAGTGAAACATTTTACAAGATTCATTGAACCTAGACACATGTGTGGAAACATGTTACAAGATCGAGGAACAAAGAACCGTTATCTCATTGGAAATGGCACTTAAAGAAATTGTATGATTTTGAGGTCATCTATCCAATGAAATATTTTGTATGGTTATTCATTCGATAAATCATGTTTGTAAGATCAAAGCAATGAACCAAATCACCGACATAAGAGATCTATTTATACAGCATGAATTAAGAATCAAACAGAGAGATATATGAAGCAAGACATGTGCAATAGATAAGCAAGCACTGACTATTGTGACTATCAGAGACACAGAGGTCACCAAGAAGGATTTTAGAGAATAGTCAAGGAACAAAGTAAATAGAAAGGTTTACCGAGTTACTTTATGGGTTACCGAGGTATGCTATAAGCAAGGTAATCTCATTTTGAGCACATAGAATCTGCTATAACATTCCAGATGTAAAGTTGCAGATATTTGTAAAGATTTTATTGTAATATTTTGAGTTGTAAGAAAAACCTTTAACAGGGTAAAAGACTCTAACAAAGTCTATAAATTGTAAAGCCTTTAACTAGGTGCAACATTTAGAATAAGTGTTGTAAAATCCTTTAGCAAGGTAGATCTAATGATCTTGATACTCCTAATAGGGTAAGCTATCAGAAATAGCTAAACATTTAGCTCTAACCGAGCAAACTTTATTATTGTAGTAGTGAAGTTGTGGGTGCCATCCCCACCACAGTTTTTCTCTCTAACCAAGAGTTTCTGCGTAACTAAAATATATGTGTTATGGAGCGAATCATGTATGATTGTTATTTATTTGTTTTAGCTTTATGTTATGTTACAACAGTTTTTGGTTTATGCATAATAGTAAAGTTATTGTTGAAGAAAGGATTTGAAGTACTGATTCACCCCTCCCCTCTCAGTACATTAGCTTTCCATATTGGGCCTAACATTATATGTTTCACATTGGGAAAAGGTTAAACAATTTCTCACTATCTTGCAACCAGCCCTGAAATTCCTAGTTGGTGTGTAGTCTTTATGTGTCGAGGCGAGCATTATCATCAATGAGGCCATGCCATCTACTGCACCCAAGGTCCCTGATGCCCAGAAACTGATTAAGTGGTTGTATACCACTTCCAAGGAAGAATCGACAGCCAAGGGGGTAAATGATTGTAAGAACCTAGTTAGAAAGGCCAATAGTTTCATTAGTCACCACCAAGTAGCATCTCAGGCCGCATCCACCTTAAGATCGCTCAAATCCTTGATGTCAAATATCAAGGAGTGTTTTACACATTTTGTAAGTCTCGGCTTACCCTCCCCTTTTCCTCTTGATAGTTCAGTTTTGAAGATTGAGTAGATCGTGGGTCTGATTGAGCAACGATAGCAAGAGAAAACTTTTCTTTAAAACTTGAGTGTTTCCCCTACTGTCGAAGAAGTCAAATAATATTTGCATCCTTTGGCTCAACTTTATGCATTGCTCAGGTTAGTTACTAATGAGTTGGGCAATCTCCCTTTCCATGAGATTATCGGCCTTGATCAGAATTATCAAATCCTTTAATCTCGGGAACATCTCTCAAAGAATGATTGGATCCCTTTGCAGTAGGTCCTGGACCAGCTTTTCCCTACTTATGCTTAAATAGGGTTTGTAACCAAAAATTTTGGGTATTGGTACCCTGCAAGCAGGATTTCCCCAGAAGTTGTCAAAAAGCTATGTATTTTATTTTCAACACACTGTGTTTTGAAGAGGTTATCCCACACCTATCACATGTTGGCATGGCACTCATTCTTAGTGCCCTTTTCTTTGTCATATTAGTTGAGTTGCACGCTCTTGATGTGTGGCATTTCATTTGTAGCACTTGTTTTTTCCCCGAGTGAATGGGACCCACAGTTTGCAAGGGAGCTTGTCGCATTACGTGGAAGCTCCCCAAGAGGTCCTGGGTTAGTAGTTCACATGTCCCAAGCCTCTCTCCCTCTTTCTGCCACATGTCTTCCATAGTATCTGACCAAAATTGTTTGTGTTTTCAGTTGTAAATGAACCATCAGATGATCTTTCTAATCCGAATAACATAACAACATAATGCAGTTTCACTAGAAGCCAAGGATGGTTTTCATTTGTAGGTTTTTTGCATGTCATCAGATGTAGAGTAGCTGTTAGTAGTGCTTTTCTATTTTTCTTAGCTCATGGGTTGTTGATTTCCAAGTCTATAAGAGTAGCGATTTTTTTTCTTGTTAAAGAGTTCGAAACTTATTAAAAAGATAGATTGATATTCTATAGGAACTTAGCCTTAAATTGATTATTTTCTATTTATGAAAACAACATAATCAAATTATGCCTATGGCCTTTATGATTGTTGTTATTCAGTGTGCATTTGATAGTTTTTTGTGCATCTGTGAAGTTTTGATATAACTTTAGAAATATATGCATGATACTCTGTTGATTAAACTATGTTGTTACACTTGTTATCTAGTGGATGTGTGGCATGTATTGTTGTATGTTAAAAGGAATTTTGGTTATATCTTGGTTATTGTTTTGGGCATGTAGATTGTTGAATGGGCCTCAGAATAACATGTATGTGAAGCTCTATGTGCTCTTTAGTATAATAAAATTGATCCAGTTCATTGCTTTAGAATAGGTTTTACTTTATGTTTCTTTCTTTTCGTTTTCTCCCCCAATGAATGAAGAGTCGGCTTGTAAAATCCCGGAGGTCACTCAGTGAAAATGCATAGGTCCCCCATCACTGAGTTTCCCATAAGGCTATTTTCCCTGAAAGCAATTTTAGTGATCAACAGGTAGATCAATAACAAGCCATCATCGGGATGGACAAGCTAATTATGGAATGATATATTGTGAGTGTGTGCAAACTAAACGGGTGAAAGTGAGTCTTGAAGGAAGGAGGAGAAAAAGTCTCTAAATATGGCACCAAAAACCTATTTTTCACCATGGTACTTGCCCAAGGCATCACCAAAGTGGTTTTCACCATTGGACGAATTTATTTATCTTCTTTTTTTCAATTTTTTTGTATCACAAAGCACTTGTTTACCAATTTTTCACCAAAATGACATTTTTATCTTTTCTCTTTTGTATTTTTAACATATTTTTGATATTTTTTAACTTTTTTGTATTTTTTATTAGGATCCTCTAAAAAGTTATGTATAAAATCTTCAAAGGTGCATGTTGTTGATAGGATCATCCAATGGTTATCCTTCTAGAATTGATAACTAATATGCACCTAATCTATAAAGTGTTGTGATGACATAAGGCCCAAGCCAATTTGGTTCAAACTTGCCCCTTTTTTTTGTGTCCTTTTGGTTTTTGGGGATTTCTCTTAGGACCAAATCACCTACCTCAAATATGTGAGGTTTCACTCTATGATTGTAATTGCGACCCATACATTACTGATATTATTTTAGGTGATTGATGTAGTTTGTCAACACTCATCTAACAATTCAAAATATTACAAGCAAGAGACCCTATAGTCTTTGTCATTGATAAGAACGCATAAGGAGACCCGTAAAGATGGTAACTCAACCTCAATGGGAAATATGGATTCAACACCATAGAAAAGTGAATAGGGAGTAGCTCCAGTAGGTGTGATAATACAGGATTAAGTTGGATGTGCCAGTTGTGGCCAACATCATCAATTTTAAGGATTCTAAGGATAGTTTTGTTAAACGCCTCAGCTTGAAAATTGCCTTGAGGACAGTATGGAGTGGAAAAGTGATGGTGAATGTGGAATGAATCACAAATCTCACAAACATGCTGATTTTTTAAGGGATGTCCATTGTCTGTGTCGATGGAAATGGGAACATCATATCGACAAATAATGTAATTCAAGATGAGAGTTGCAATCTTCTTATCAATGATTAGGATGAGAGGGATAGCCTCAATCTACTTTGTGAAATACTCAGTGGTTGTGATAATGAATTTATAGTCATTGGAGGATGGAGGGTAAATTTTGCCCACAAAATCAACTCGCCACAAGCAAAAGGCCCATGGAGTAGCATAGATAAAAGTTCCTATGTTGGTGCATGAATTAGCTCTCCATGAATATATCATTGCTTGCATTTCTTGATAAACTAGTATGAGTCTTTCTTCATTGTCAACCAATAGTAACTTGTCCTCATAAGTTTCTTAGCTAAGGTTGGACCACTAGAGTGAGCCCTACATATACCTTCGTGGACTTCATGCAATACGATTTGATCTTTGTCACTCTCTAAACATCTAAGAAGAGTACTATCAATACCCTTTCGATGAAGGTACGACCTTGGTTATTGGAAAGGTCAAGTGGAAAGGTGTTATCATGAAGGTAAGTAAAAATGTCATTGTACCGAGGGGAATCAAGACCAACAACACATATTAATTTGGATGGAGTGATCTCATATGCAAGGACCAAAAGATTATTCACCAAGAACTCAAAATGGGTCTCATTATGTGGCATGTCAATCAAGGAAGAAATGGTATCCATAGCATCTGCAACTTAATTGTTCTCCCTTTGTATTTACTCAAAGACTATCTCAATGAAGTATTTCTTGAAGTCATCCACCATTTTCTTGTTAGTGTGTAGAGTGAAAATGGATTCAGATAGTTTAGGACCTGATCTCACTTTCATCCAAACATTAGAATACAAAAGAGACTAAGGAAGTGATTCACTTTGACTAACTCTTGTGAAAGAGACTTAAGGAATACTTTTAGGGTTTCTATTCCTTCATTTATATGAAACAAAATGTGTCAAATGTGAGGGAATGACAAGATAAGCTAGTAAAATGAATGAGGACTACTAGAAAAACAATAAATAACAATTTGATACAGCGATGAAACTTAAACACATAGTATAGATCTAGAAATGGGAATTTGATGTGCACTTGATACTACAAATTGAGCCTAATTTGATTGGACCAAGGCTTTGGGTGCTCTAGTTCCAGTAATTATATTCATTTACAAACTAGGAATCTGGAAACTGAGGCTTTTTGGGTCTTGTCTATCAAATCTAAAGTTGATTGGGGAGGACCAAAGAACTAGACCCTCTAGTCTTGGAGGGCCAGGGTGCTAGATTCTCTAGTCCCCAAGATCTGGGCCCTAATTTTGTAAATGTGTTTGAGACAGTTAATTTAGACTTCTTGGAAATTGTCCACTCTGATGAAAACCTATAACTGCACCTACAAGCTGGAAAATGGTGTGTTTGTGGTTATATAGGGTTTTACCTTAGTCAAACCCCTTGTTTTGGCAATTTCCACCTCCACAAATAGCCAATATAATATCAAAAAGTGTGTGTACCCTAGAATCTCATGTGTTTGTAAGATTCCTATGAGCTAAAATGTAAACCAGAGTTCTACCTGATGTTTGGAGTAAAAACTCTAAAATGAATGTAATGTAATGCTTCAAATCACAAATGTAATATAGATCTAGAAATAATGTAAATTTGAAAATATGATAATGTGTAGATCTGAAACTCAATAGAGATATGAAAATAACATGAAACCATACCAAATCCTAAGGAGAGGTACAAGCCAATCAATAGTCTGTGATCTCCTTATTATTATTCACTATCTCTAAAAGCTTCATAAATGATGATGAGATGGTTGATGAAGACTTTATTGATAATGAACTTGTTGATTGTAGACTTCACATAAAACTTATATTTTCACTTCTTAGGGATCTCTTTCAATTGCTAGAGTTCGGATCCTCAAATGAGGGAAATAAAAGGCTATATATATGAAACCCAAACTTTAATTTTGATAATCGACCAACTTATAATTAATAAAAATTGACACAAAGAAAGATTTGAACATTATAATACCGTCAAATTAAGATCCTAAAATTCGGGGAGAAAAGTACGGGACCAAAATGGTAGCATTTTGGTTCAGTCAATTTTTATTTTATTTTCTAGGGATGCAAGATATCATGATTATAAAGTAAAATCCAACACAGTAGGTCAATCCAAGGTGTTTAGATATGTGAAAATATGCATTGAAGATTTAAATTAGGACATTATTAGGATTCATTAAAATAAAATTAAAAAGGGGCGCACCTAGGGTTAAGGGCCCAATTTTATGATATGTGAATTGACGAGAGAGGAGTTTATATTTAATTAAATTAACAATTAAATGCCTAAAGGAACCTTATAAATTCATAATGCATTGGGACACACTAAGGTGGGTGCTAACCTAAGCATGGAATTAGAAAACCTTAATTAAGGTTGTACAATTTACAATGCTACTATAAGGCATTAGTTTTTCATCTTTGGCCTAATAATCACTATTTGTTTGACAAATCACAAGTTGAGAGTCCAAAAAGATGAAGTTCTTGGATCTCCCACTGATTTGCAATTCATAGACCTATTGTCAATGCCTCATATTTTTCAATATTATTTGTACAAGGGAAGGATAGCCGATATGATTTAGGAATAGAATCCCTTTGAGGTGTGATGAAGAGTATGCCTACTCCTAATCCATCTAGTGTAAATGAGCCATCAAACTATAGTTGTCATAATCTTGATTTGGTCAATGTGAAGATGGATTCATACAAAAATTTCAAAACAATAGGAGAAACATCGATCATTGGTGCATCCATGAGTTGATCTGCAATGACTTGTCCTTTGATATATTTTATGTCCAGATACTCAATATCAAATTTGCTTAACATCATGACCCATTTAACCAGACTACCTGTGAGAGTTACTTTGTTGAGTAGATATTTTAATGGATCGATTCTTGCTACAAGCTTGGTTTTATGAGTTAGCATGTAATGATATAACTTTTGAAAAGAAAAAATCATGGCAAGACATATGTGTTCATTTGGAGTGTAATTAGGCTCATATCCAGCCAATTTGTGACTGATGTAGTAGATGGATTGTTCTTTTCCTTCATGGTTTTGTTGTGCCAAAAGTTACCCCAGTACTGTTGTGATTTCTAATATGTAGAGTAACAATGGTTTTCCTTGAAATGGTGGCATAAGCATTGGTGGATTCAAGAGATAGTCCTTAAGAAATTGAAAATCTTGTTGCGATTTCTCATCCCACTTAAACTTCATGTTCTTGTGAAGCATATGTTGGAATAGATGGCATTTATTTGTGAGTTGTGCTATGAATTTGTGAATCAACTGGATCTTTCCTTGCAATGATCTTAGTTGGCTGATATTATTAGGAGGCATCTCTAAAATTTCTCTGACTTTTTTTGGATATGACTCAATACCCCATTGTGAAACAATGTACCATAAGACTTTCCTAGAAATCACTCCAAAGACACATTTCTTGGGATTCAATCTGACCTTGTACTTCTCCAAGCAATCAAAAACCACTACTAAGATATCCAAATGATCTTCCCTTGTAAATAATTTTCCTATAAGATCATCCACATATTCCTCCATGGTGACATGCTTGAGGTCATGAAAGATTATTGCCATGGCTCTCTAATATGTGGCACCTACATTCTTTAATCCAAAGGGCATGAAGTTCCAACAAAAAGTACCCCACGGGCATGTGAATGTTGTCTTGTGTTGATCTTAAGGTGCTACCTTAATCTGTTTGTACTCAGAGAATCCATCCATAAGTGATAACATTGCATGGGCTGTTGTGAGATCGACAATCAAATCATTTTTTGGTAATGGGAAATCTCTGAAATTTATCTATCTTTCTATGAAGAAATTTATGAACTTTGGTCGCTTAATTTCTGTCAATGATTGTGCAAGAAAGATGTAGTGTGGTACTTCTTTTATCCCAATGTTTGTTTTGATTGTTTATTTGATAAATATAGATGACTTTCCTGATATGATTTCATCGGGAGAGTGTCAAACTCTCCATCCTTTGTTGCCTCAAAGAGGTTTTCACCATTAGATGCATCCTTTCTTTTTACTTTTTTGGGGGGTCAGAAAGCGTCGCATTGTGGTTTTCACTAAACAACCCATTATTTATTTTTATTTTAATATTTTTAAGAATCAAAGGTTTGACATCCTCTCCAAAGTATTCTATGTTATTAAGTTCAATGGTGTATCCTAGTTTATGGTACCCAAGAGGAAGATCATCTCTTATGCCAAGGTAGTCAACAAAGGCCTCATCATTTTGAAATGTGTCAAGTTGTGGAGGTCCTAGTTGGTCAAAGTAAATGAGTTGAGGATGACTGAGGGGAAGGCCATTGGTATGTTCAAATTAGGTAGGTGTAAGGGTAAAGACACAAGAATCTTTGAGTATGTCAATGAAGTCATCAAGGTCATCACTGGTACTCTCCCCATCAGTCTATCATAAAACAATCTAAATCGACATCACTAGGACATTCAGTAATGGGAGTTCTCACTTTTCATAGTTTTTGCCTAGAGCTTCGAGATGTAGAGGGTTTGAGATTGCAAAAGGTCTTTATCCATGCTTCACCACTATCTTTCTTATCTTGGGATGTATGATTTAATGATGTCGCTCGACCAACTTTGAATAATTCTCTAAATTTTTCTTCCTTAGTGGATTCACTGGGTTCTCTAAAAAAAATTGCAAGCTCATAATCACTGGATGATTTATCATAACCCCATTCCCATTCATTTTAATCTAATAAATAGCATCTCTCTTGTTGTTGGTCATTGGTGGAAGGAGGATAAGTAATTTGTAATGTTGCCTGAGAATCAAGACCACGTAATCTTAATGGTGTGAAACCAAGTCCTTTTGTCCATTGTTTCTTTGGTACTAATTATGGTTGTAATGGATCTACAATAACTTTCTTTTGTAGGCCAAGATGACCTTTTCCATCATATCCCATCTTTTGTAGAAACTTGAATCCTTTTCCATAGTTTTCAATTGGTATTGTGATGTGGTCTTGATTTAAAGGTTGTTCTTCTGGTTCCTTGTAAAGCATATTTCTAGATATCTTCTTCTTCCATTTCACCCCATTTCTCTAAAGTAGAGGGATCCTATTTTTTAATAATTGTTGATATCTGCTTTGAAGGATGTGGTCTAGACCATAAGTCTTAGGAGAGTCCATTAATTTCCTTAGGTACATAGTTTGACTTAGATTATACTCTCACATACCTTTGTCATTTAATTTCCCTTTAATCTCTTCTTGCTTTGAAGTGGAGGCTTCCAATGATGTTGGATCAATGGATGTCAAAGATGGAGTAACTTATCAATTTATTGGGCCTATTGTTTTAGGTCTTGGTCGAAGATTGTTGCAATATATGTATGGATTTGGATCACCTTTGACTATAACTTTGGTTATGTTGTGTGGAAACTTGATTCACTTGTGATAAGTCAAAGGTAATTCTCTCATTTCATGTATCCATGGTCATCCCGAAAGTATATTGTATGTGAGATCAAGATCGAGTACTTGGCAAACCACATCCCTTGTTACTATCCGAACTCTTAGAGGTAGAGTGTTTTTTCCTTTCGAGGAGTGTTCTTCATCATCATATGCCTTTATAGTGATATTCATTTTAGAATCCATAACATTTTAGAGTATCCCAATGTTAAGATAACTTTCAATGTATAAATATTGAGACCTACTCCTCCATCTATCAAGACTCATTTTATGTGATGTTTATGGAGGAAAGCTTCAATGTGAAGTGGTGCATTGTATGGATGTTGTGGAGATGCCTAATCTTCTTAAGTGAATGTAAGGAAATAGGGGTAGAAAGGTGTCCCAACATGGCTTGAAACTAGTCCACATTTAGATCATTAGGAACGGATGTGTAATGCACACCAAAATTGTTGGCAAAAGCACACTCCAATGAGACATTGTAGGTGATTGAAGGTTTTTTCATTGATGGCAACCTTGCAATCCTATGACACCAGCAAGGCAATCCACTTGCACCAGCAAAGTCAAATTCTACAGGGGCACACAAACCACCGGCACCGACAGTGAAAGGAAGCATACCGGCACAGAGGCCGACAGGAATTTTGTTAATAATATATTTTGTTTATTATTGTAAAATCATTGTAAGCCGACTTGGCAAGTTATAAAATGACTCTTACATATATAAGAGAGTTCATTGTAGGGAATATAGAAGAATGGAGGAATGTAATTAGGAAAGTTAAGGCAGACCTATTATGTGAATTATAGGATAAGGGTTTATGTAAGAAGCAAAGCTATAAACCGGTACTAGATCTGGCATAGTAGATGCTATTTTGAAGCAGTACAAGACATTGGATTTATATAATCCATTTTGTAAGTTAGTGAGACTTCCCATTTTGTAATTGAGTAGTGAGCTCTAGGCACTTGGCCTTCCTGCATGTGCAGACCACTCTTGTAGCAGTAATATTCTCTTATTGGCTAGTAAGTGAATATTCTGGGTCACAAATCTCATCGAGGTTTTTACCACACCATGTTTCCTCGTTAAACTATTGTGTTATGGTGTGTTTTTCATGTGGTTGTTTTTATCTCTATTTATTGCATTACTTTTTGTTTACCGATATACAGTATTAATATGCTTTACATGTTTTAAGTCAAGAAAATCTATTAACCGGTCAGATACTGATTCACCCCCCCCCTCTCAATATCTGTGGTAATCCTAACAATTGGTATCAGAGCCTGGTCCTCTATTTTCAGAAGCCTAACAGCTTGAGGAAGATCTTGACACCGGTAGAGATGGAAAACTTGATGAAGCAACTAGAAGCAGCTCTCTCAGACTATGATGCAGTAAAATTAAAAAATATCAAACTTGAAGATGATCTAAAGGCTGCTCAGGATATTATTCAAGCACTTCAAGAAAATCTTACTATTGCAAGAAATAAGAGAACAAAACTTTGTGAAAATATGCAAAATGAGAATGATGAAAGGGAAACTCTTAGTGATCTGATGATTAAGCTGAAACAAGAAAACATGACAACAAAGAATGAGATGCAGGATATGACTATGAGATTTTGTAAAGAAATTGAAGATAGAAAGAAGAATGAAGAAGATTTGACTAGAAGACTAAGTGATGCTAGAAATGAGAACACCAGACTTAGCTATTAAAATGATATGTTGAAGACAAATCTGATGCATGCACAGAATGACTCAAATGAACTCATGAGACAAAAAGGTATCTTAGGAAGAGAACTGGATACTGCAAATCAGCAGAAAGGAAAAATCAAGAAAAGCTCAGAAGAACTTGGTGACTTGTTGAAGAATCAGAAACCTAATGGTGACACTTGTGGACTTGGCTTTGAAATTGGTGAAAGCTCTGGTATTGCAAACACACAGGATCATGGCAAACCGGTAAGACAACCTACTGCTTATAAATTCAATGGAAAATGCTTTAAATGTAATAAGTATGGTCACAGAGAAAATCAATGTAGATCTAGAAATTATCATAATACCAATACACCCATCGGCCAATGTTCAAAATGCAACAAAGTTGGTCATAATTTAGAGAATTTTAGAATGGATGTGAGATGTTATGTTTGTGGAAGATTTGGACACTTATCTAATTAATGTAGAACACAAACCCGCATAGGATATGGAAAGGCTATTCAGAAAGATAATGTGACTTGTTATGCATGTAATAAAATTGGACATATTGCTAAATTTTGTAGAATCAAGTCCTCACCGATAAACAACAAAGGTCCTAGTTTGAAAGGAAAAGAAAAAGTTGAAGAAGTAAAGAAGGAATTCTCAAAACAGTAGAAAATTCCCTCGAGGGTTTGGCAAAAAATGTGAAACATGCTATTATTCCCTCGGTTGATGGTAAGAAGTTGAAATTACTTCTATACCGGTAGATAAAGTTAAGTGATTACTTAACCAAAAAGCATTAAATGTGGTGGTTGGCAAAATTAACATTATAAATCAATGTTTTGTGGATCCATTCTACTTCACCAAGCATTCAAACATTTGAAGACCGCAAAATTTTAGAGGTAAGGCATTTCGAGCAAAGAAGCAAAGCAATTCAGCAATCACTCACTCCTAAGGCAGAGAAAGGTATTTATAATTATGGCATCTTCTTCTGTACCTGAATTCATAGCAAACCCTACCATAGTCGAAGTAATCAAATGCCCTAGGCCCGTATTTCAGTTAGTTCCTAAAATTTCTAAAAAGGATGATAATGTTGGTGCATTTTCCCAAATTCCCAAAGGAGTAGTTTCTACAGAAGACCCTAGAATGTACATTCATTGCCACATAGAAGAATTAGGAGATGAGGAAATTAAGAACATATATAAGACTATAATTTGTGATGGTTTCGGTAATGTGAAACCTGAACACAAAATAGTCGAAACCCTAGGATTCACTGAAATCCTCAGTATACCGGATTTCCCTAAGGAAGTGATAAGGATAGTATTGAGCAGGGTTCATGGTGAATTTTTCTGGTTAGACTCAGTTCACAAAATAAATAAGGAGGCAGTAAAAGTTGTAACAGGGTTACCTTCCACCGGTAATAGACTTGATAAGACCAAGAAAGTCTCAAATGACCTAGTGACTAACCTGACAGGTGCAACATCTGACAAGAGGTCTTTAAGAGTGAATGATGTAACAGACATCAATGTCAGATTCATCAGCATGATTCTAGGCTACAAAACAACACATACAAATAGGCTAAATTCAGTTTCTAGTTTATGCATAAAGAGTTCTTATGACATGATCAATGATAATGCAAAAATTGATGTGTGTGAATGGCTGAAGGATGAAATAATTAACAATCTTGGAAAGATCAAGAAGGAAAAAAAGGGGACATTTAGATTTGGTAACCTGCTTGTCTATTTAATGATAAATATAACAAAATAGGTGCCCAGTATAGGTAACAAGAATCTTGGTTTTGACATACTGGTAGGCAAACAACTATCTGATTTACTAAACAACATGGGTGAAAACAGAGAAAAGAATATTAATGAATACTTTCAAGCATTGAAGGCCCAGATGAGTACTAGAGTTAGATTATCACAAACAATTATGGATAAGTATAAGGATGAAATATGCTTTGTTATTAAGAAGGATGAGATTTGGATGGAAGTAGTTATCCCAAGAATAATTTGGGTTACTGAGATGGGTTATGAAACTGATGATCGTATAATTGAAACATATGCAAAATCCCTTCTAGAAGCACCCAACAAACCTAAGGAAGAGGTATTTGGCAGTGTTGAGACCATTGAGAATCAAATTTAGTCAAAGAAAAGAGTAAAGAAGGTAGAAGCAACAGTGAGAAGAGGATCAAGGCAGGCTAAGACTATCAAAGAAGATGTACTTAAACAAACCGGTATCACTGAAGATGAGTTAGAAGCACTCCAGCCAGAAACTCACCTTTCACCCGTAGCAACTTCTTCGGAAAGTGATATGTCAACTACATTTAAAAGAGTTGTGAGGAAAAGACAACCTTCACTGGGATCTACACCTTCGCCTAGAAGAACCAGACAAAAGCAATAGGTAGTAAGGCCCCCGGCTAAGAAGATAACTCCTAAAAAGAAAAAGTTAACACCAAAGAAAAGGACTCAACAAAATATTGCTCCAATTGACAGACTTTTAGATGAAATAATAGAGGATGGATAGCTGAAAAACATCAACAAATTGTATGATTCACTATCGGCTGATGGCAAGGAAAAAGTTGAAAATAGTGTAATTCTACACTTGGATATCTACAAGAAATTTTTGATGCAAGTTGTGGATGAATTACCGACTGATCTATTCAAAAGACATGAAGCAAGAAGGCAAGTGGTTGTAGAGCTTGACAAGAAAATAAAAATTCAGAAACTACTTGTTGTTTATCCTGTTAACTCACCAAAGGAAATAGATGATTTGATATCTGAAGCTAACCGGTCAGTATTCTCAACTACACACTAGCATATAGCACTGATGGTTGGTAGAGTGAATGAGGTTGCAAAGGAAACTACAAATGGATGGGATATATTTCTTGTAAAGAAGGAAAAACAAGAAGAGTATAGAAATCCTAAACCTATCAAAGTGTATCACAAAGACAAGGATAAAGGAAAAGGCAGGGTTGGTGGACCTCTAAGCATTAAAATAACATATAATCTTCCCCCACCATCTCAAGATACTCCACCGGTAGTAACTACTGAAGATCAACCGGCAAATGAGAGTATCGATGTACCACAAGAGGACACAAATACAAATTCTGAGGTATTATACATAGTAGACATTGATACAAAGAAAGTTAACATTATAGTAGATAAGGACACAACTGGTAAAACAAATGTGGCTAGTGAACCACCGGTAACTGATAACACAGAAGGTAAACTGGCAGTTGGTAACACTGAGCAACAAGTAGAACAACGGGCTGAGCAATAGGTTCACAAAGAGTCAGTACCACTGGCATCAACTGAGCAAGACAAACCTTTGCTTAAAGAAATGGAAACATAGACTGACCTACCAGAGGTCACCATAAGGAAGGATATTGCTCCCACCAGCAGAATTCAGAGTGTTGGCACTTCAACTATAGGATTCAAATCAACTAATGTAACAGAAGTTCTTTTGGATTCTATAAAGAAAATGATAACTCAATGATGAACCAATAGTACCAAACTAGTATTGAGAGGGGGGGTGAATCAGTACAAATAAAAATATAGTCCAAAACCGGTTTGACAACAAATACTCTAAATGACTGGCAAGCACTGATACTAGCTGAAATAAAGTGCAACCGATAAGACCCAAAATAACTAAAACAATCATGAACCGGTCACTCACTAAGCTTTCCTCTTAGCTCAATACTATAGTACCATTACATCCTCATGCATGAACAGGTAAACTATCATCTGATCTTCACAACAGTTAGTTCAGTATGTTTTATAGACAGGCATAAAACACAAAACCATCATATGCTCAACAGGTAATAACAAAGCATCACAAGACAAAAGCATCACACATGACACACATATTTTTCATGTGGAAACCCAACTGGGAAAAACCACAGTGGGGATGAATACCCACAATCTTCTTTTGAACTCTTTAGAAGTCCACTCTATTAGGAGCCTTGTCTAGTTAAAGACATTACAATAGGTTCTGCTAGGAACCGATCTTGCTAGGGATCACTTGGTTAAGGGATGGCTACAATACCTGATTAAGGGTTAAACTCGGTTGGGGTTACCTTGTTAGAGGATTGCAAGAACTCAATAGCTAAAGGATCTCTAGAGCTCTATAGCTTCCCAGAACTCATTAACTTTGAGTTACCCGGTTAAGGGATTTGAATCAAGCCTGTTAAAGCTACCCTGTTAAGGGACTTGTATCAAGCCAGTTAAGGCTACCTTGTTAAGGGATTTCACAACTATTGAAGTGGTTAAAGATCAACAGGAATTACAATGATCTGGTAATAGCACTCCATGCTAATGCAGATCCATTTTGGCTCCTCTTCACCTTCTGCACATTCACTTTGCAGGTATCTCTTCTCTCCCTTGGTCTAGCAAGAATCACGTATCACTTCCCTTCGATACACACTCACAACTTTTGCTAACAAACCTTAGAAAGAAACACAACATTGGCCTTATAGGAAACAAACAGGTCGGTAGCAAAAACCCTAAACCCTAAACTTGTTAGGTTAAGCAATTGAAGCGGTTCAATCTTGGTCGTTGAATCATACTGCATTAAATGCAATAGTCTTGAATCAATCTCAAGACATTCTCCATCATCCATTATCCACCGATTTCATGGCGGCCGATAACCCATCATGCATTATCACCGTTTGACAAACTTCACACATTCCCGAGGTAGATAGGAATAGTCTTCTTCATGCAAGATCCTTCATGCGCATAGAGCTTACTTGGAAACATGACCTGTTCTTTGTTATAATGTTAACTCATCACACAAAGATCACCGATTGAGTCACACATGCTTGAGGTACTCCAACCAAAAATCCTGAAGTGGAAACTACCTACCAGCCAGTAGTCACACAGTGCTTCCATGTGCCGGTTCATCTTGAACAAATATGTCGCTTTACTTTGGCATATATACCAGTTCACACATATGCCGGTTCTCTCTTCTCACATATCACATATGCCGATTCATTTCATATCACATATTGACATCAATGACAACATACAATATCATTATGTCCTTATGCTAGTTCACATAATGCCAACAATCTCCCCCTTTGGCATTGATGGCAATATATAAAGATATCTCTTCGCTTCACATCTTCTCCCCCATTTGCTACAGATATATGTTCTGCTTCACTCCTTCTCCCCCTTTGACAACAATGCCAAAGTGGAGGCACAAGCAACCCTATTCCATTATGTTGCTCCCCCTGAGGAGTAGCATCCTTCAACACATCAATCAACAAAAATTTGACTATACAATATCTGATTGATGTGGAACAAATACTTTTAGTTCACCTCCTGAAGGGGCAGTACCACCAATTCACCTCTTAAATGCACAAATGTAGTCTTTGGAAGAGGCTTGGTGAATATGTCTGCTAACTGCTCCTTACTGGAAAAATGTTCCAGTGCAATCTCTTTATTCTGAACCTTTTCCCTCAAGAAATGATACTTAAGCTCAAAATGCTTGGTTCTAAAATGTAAAATCGGATTCTTTGAAATATTGATAGCACTTGTGTTATCACAGAATATACTTACCGGTTCAGATACAGGGATTTTGAAGCCTTCCAGTACATGCTTCATCCAAATTATCTAAGTGCAGTTCATGAAAGCTACAACATACTCTGCTTCCACTGTAGGCTGAGAGATACAACTCTGCTTTTTACTCATCCATGAGACCAGTCTACCATCAAGAAAGAATGCACCACCAGTTGTGCTTTTCCGGTCATCCACATTACCTGCCCAATCAGCATCTGTGAATACTTTCAGATTGAAATCATTGTTGTATGGGTACCACAATCCATAGTCAACTGTTCCCTTCAGATACCTAAGAATCTGCTTGACTGCAATCAAGTGGGATTCTCTTGGACTTTTCTGGAACCTTGTAGCAATGCCAATTGCATGTGCAATATCCAATCTGTTGTACACTACATAATGCAACTTACCAATCATTGATCGGTATTCCTTCTCATCAACCAATGTGGAATCATCCTCTTTTGTCAATTTGCAACCGGTCACCATCGATGTACCAACCGATTTGCTATCTTCCATGCCAAAATCCCTCAACACCTCTTTGACATATTTGGACTGACTGATAAAGATTCCATCTTTCATCTATTGGATCTGCAATCCAATGAAGAACTTAATCTCCCCTATGAGTGACATCTCAAACTCTTTCTTCATCTCATCAGCAAACTCATGACTCATCTTGTCATCTCCACCAAAGATAATGTCATCAACAAAAACCTCACAGATTAAGATCTGATCTCCTTCAAACTTCAAGTAGATATTGCTATCTTCACTTGTTCTCTCAAATCCAATCTTCACAAGATGGGAATTTAGGTGCTCATACCATGCCCTAGGTACTTGCTTTAGACCATATAAGGCTTTATGTAGTCTGCACACCATATCACTATCTTCAGATAGGGAAAACCCATCCGGTTGCTCTATATATACCTCCTCTTCAAGTACACCATTTAGGAATGCAGATTTTACATCCATTTGATATACTTTGAACATTTTAAAAGCTGCATATGCAAGAAGCATATGAACTCCTTCCAATCTGGCTACAGGAGAAAAGGTTTCTCCATAGTCTTCTCCTTCTTCTTGAGCATATCCTTTGCACACCAATTTGGCTTTATTCCTAATCACTATGCCATCCTCATTCAGCTTGTTTCTGAACACCCATTTGGTGCCAATGACATTTTTATGCTCCAGTCTGGGTACCAAGGACCATGTACCATTTTTCTCTATCTGATCAAGTTCCTCTTCCATTGCCTTGATCCAGTCTTCATCTTTATGAGCCTCTTTGAATGATTTAGGCTCAACTTCAGAGATCATACATGAGTTTTCTCTAATCTTTCTCCTTGTAAGGATTCCTGCATCCTTATCTCCTATGATTTGCTTAGGGTCATGATTCAACTTGACATACCGAGGAATGGTCTTGACTGGTTCTTCTTGCTTTTCCTCTTCATCCTCATCTTCATCAGTATCAGCATTCACCGGTTCAGGAACACTGTTACTGGTACTTGGTTGACTGACAACCAGTTCCCAGAAGGTCGCAACCGGTTCATTCACAGCTTGCTTACTATGAGTTTTCTCAAAGGATTCATCAATTCTTACATTGATACTTTCCATAATTCTCTAAGTCCTATTGTTGTAACACTTGAAAGCTTTACTCTTGGTGGAATATCCTAGGAATATCCCCTCATCACATTTAGCTTCAAATTTGCCCTGATGTTCACTCCTCTTGATGTAACATTTGCTACCAAATACCCTAAAGTAGTTGACCATAGGTGTCTTACAGGTCCAATACTCATAAGGAGTTTTGTCCTTACCTTTCTTGATGAGTACCCAGTTCATAGTGTAGATTGTAGTGCTCATCGCTTCTCTACAAAAGGTGTGAGCTACCTTTCCTTGAAACATGGTTCTAGCTACTTCAACTACAGTTCGGTTATTCCTCTCTGCTAGGCCATTCTGTTGTGGATTCTGGGGAGCAGACAGTTGCCTTTTGATGCCAAATTCTTCAGAATACTTGTTGAATTCACCGGAAGTGAATTCCCCTCCTTGATCAGTTCTGAGACACTTGATTCTTTTATCGCTTTCCTTCTCCACTAATGCTCTAAAAGCCTTGAATTTCACAAAGGCTTTAGACTTGTCTTTCAAGAATGTGACCCACATCATTCTTGAGCAATCATTAGTGAGAATCATGAAGTACCTATCACCCTGCACACTTCTGGTTTTCATAGGACCGCACAAATCAGTATGCACAAGATCAAGCAAGTTGTCAACAATGAAAGATTTACCTTTAAAGGTTGAGGAAGACATTTTCCCCTATTGACACTCTCTGCACAAGGTATTATCCGGTTTGCTTAGCACTGGCAACCCTCTAACTGCTTTAATCTTAATAGCCTTCACAATGTTATCAAAGATTACATGGCATAGTCTCCTATGCCATATCCAGCTATCATCAAGCTTAGCCATAAGACATGTACTTATATTTGCATTCAGATGAAATAGGTTACCTTTGGTTTGCATGCCGGTGGCCACCAATTTACCATCTTTTCCTTTGATTCTGCAAACTCCATTCTTGAATTCCAGAGTGAGGCCACTATCATTTAGATGGGCAACACTTAGAAGGTTATGTCTGAGACCATCAACCCAGTACACATTATCAACATTGTTCTTTTCATTCAGAGAGATGGACCCTATGCCTTTGACCATGCATGGTGCATAAGTGCCAAAGAGAACCACACCACCATCATACTCCTCCAAGGATAGAAACTTTCTCCAGTCACCTGTCATATGGTGAGAATAGCCACTATCAATGATCCACTCATTGGAATTATCAAACTAGGAAAAAAGAGCCTTCTTGTCTGCCACATCTTCCTTTACAGCAACAAACACAATGTCTTCATTCTCTTCATCTTTTGATTCCTCATCTGTGACACCTTCATGAACTGCCACAAAACAGTTTCTCTGGTTTCCTCCTTTGAATTTCCTGAACCTTTCTGGTTTGTCCTTATTATCGCCATGAGGACAGTTTATAGCAATATGTCCTATTCGGTTACAAGAAAATCATTTCAAAGGTAGCTTACCTTTGTATTTACCAGTTCCTTTGGGAAGCTTCCTGGCAAGGAGAGCTCCAAATGCCATCAGAATCTCCTCATCATTCATTTCTCTGCTCTGACTAGGTTCCCCACTAGTGCTAGCCTCTTTTCTTTTTCTGGATGGTATAGCAGAGGCTTTGAATGTTGATTCAGTCTTTTGAACACTGCCATCAAAACTATTTAGCTCATAGGCTATTAACTTGGCTATGATGGAGTCTAAGGATACTTTAGACTTGTCTATTGATCTTAGCTCCTGAATAGCAGCAACCCTTATTGCATAGACCAGCAACAGGGATCTCAGTACTTTGCTTACCACTGTGGAATCTTCTATTTTACCACCTGCACTCTTGATTTCTCCAACAACTATTTTGATTCTTATTCCATACTATTGAATGGTCTCACCTTCAACCATCCACATATCTTCAAACTTCCCTCTCAAGCTTTCTTCCTTAGCCTGTTTTACAAGTTCATCACCACCATAGATATTTTGAAGAGCATCCCATACCTCTTTGGGATTTACCTTGTCCTGAACATCAATAAACTCAATGTCGGATAGACTACTGATGAGGGCTTCCATGACTTGCCTATTTTCTTGTATCTCTCTCTTTTGGTCATCGGTGAGAGTACCAATAGGGACAACATAGACATTCTCAACATAACTCCAGTGTTGAGAACCCATGCTTCTGATGAATATCTTCATCCTATCTTTCCATATACCAAAATTTTGCTTGTTAAACTTTGGACCTTCCCTCTTCATCATTTGACTAGGATCTTTACCTCAAGCGGTTAAGCTTACAACACAGAGGACCTAGAGGGCTCTGATACCAATTGATAACTCAATGATGAACCAATAGTACCAAACCAGTACTTAGATGGGGGGGTGAATCAGTACAAACAAAAATACAATCCAAAACCAGTTGATAGCAAATACTCCAAATGACTGGCAAGCAGTGATACTAGCTAAAACAAAGTGCAACCGGTAAGACCCAGAATAACTAAAACAACCATGAACCAGTCACTCACTAAGATTTCCTCTTATCTCAATACTATAGTACCATTACATCCTCATGCATGAACAGGTAAACTATCATCTGATCTTCACAACACTTAGTTCAATATGTTTTATAGATAGGCATAAAACACAGAACCATCATATGCTCAACAGGTAATAACAAAGCATCACAAGACAAAAGCATCACACATGACACACATATTTTTCACGTGGAAACCCAACTGGGAAAAACCACAGTGGGGATGAATACCCACAATCTACTTTTGAACTCTTTAGAAGTCCGCTTTGTTAGGAGCCTTGTTCGGTTAAAGACATTACAATAGGTTCTGCTAAGAACCGATCCTGTTAGGGATCACCCAATTAAGGGATGGCTACAATACCCGGTTAAGGGTTAAACCCGATTGGGGTTACCTTGTTAGAGGATTTCAAGAAATCAATAGCTAAAGGATCTCCAGTTCTCTATAGCTTCCCAAAACTCATTAACTTTGAGTTACCCGATTAAGGGATTTGAATCAAGCCGGTTAAAGCTACCCTATTAAGGGATTTGTATCAAGCCAGTTAAGGCTACCCTGTTAAGGGATTTCACAACTGTTGAAGTGGTTAAAGATCAACAAGAATTACAATGATCTAGTAACAGCACTCCATGCTAATGCAGATTCATTTTGGCTCCTCTTCACCTTTTGCACATTCACTTTGTGGGTATCACTTCTCTCCCTTGGTCTGGCAAGAATCACGTATCACTTCCCTTGGATACACACTCACAACTTTTGCCAACAAACCTTAGAAAGAAACACAACATTGACCTTATAGGAAACAGACAGGTCGGTAGCAAAAACCCTAAACCCTAAACCTGTTAGGTTAAGCAATTCAAGTAGTTCAATCATGATCATTGAATCACACTGCATTAAATGCAACAGTCTTGAATCGATCTCAAGACATTCTCCATCATCCATTATCCACCGATTTCATGGTGGCTGATAACCCATCACACGTTATCACCATTTGACAAACTTTGCACATTCCAGAGGTAGATAGGAATAGTCTTCTTCATGCAAGATACTTCACGCACATAGGGCTTACGTGGCAACACGACCTGTTCTTCATTATACTAATAACTCATCACACAAAGATCACCGATTGAGTCACACGGGCTTGAGGTACTCCAACCGGAAAACCTGAAGTGGAAACTACCTACCAATCAGTAGTCACACAGTGCTTCCATGTGCCAGTTCATCTTGAACAAATATGCCGCTTCACTTTGGCATATATACCAGTTCACACATGTGTCAGTTCTCTCTTCTCACATATCGCATATTCCGGTTCACTTCATATCACATATTGACATCAATGACAACATACAATATCATTATGTCCTTATGTCGGTTCACATAATGCCAACAGAAAATAACAGATTGTAGCTCACAATCATATAAAGCTATAGATGACACAATTCCAATTTTGAAGATGATAGCTCCAAAATGTAATGTAGACAATAAAGATTCTTTGAGTCAACTTGACACTTTGTCTAAGTATATTACTGACAACACTGTGATAGTTGAACAAATAAAAGAGGAAGCATTCAAGGAGAGGTTAGAAAAAGAAAAACACAAATTCTTTGAGCAACAAATAAAGAAGTGTACAAGGTAGTTTGACACACTTCTACCGGAATTATGTAGCACATTAAAGGAATTCAAAACTTTATACAGAGATACTTGCAAGACTAACTTTTTGATAGTTGACATAGACAAAAAGATTAGTAAGATAGAGGAGGAAATAAATCAACTAGGTGAAAATTTTATTAATTCATCTGATTCATTGTCAATTTTTTAGCAGAAGATAATAGGTTTTGAGGAAGAACTATTAAAGCTGGAAAGAGAAAAGGAAAGAATAAAAGGTAAGGCTAAGGATCGTAAATGGAGAATAAGTCCAAAACTGGACTACCTTGCCACTCTAAGGAAAGAGATATCTGATGCTTTGGTTCAAGGATAGAAAACATCGATAGAGCAAATGCAACACCTCACCGATACAGTTCAGAGGACAGAGGTAGCAATAAAAGATAGCAAAAAGTTTCTTGGAAGCCTGAATTTAATTTTGGCAGATCTTTTTCAGATTGTAACCAACCGGTTACAAGGGTGAAGCAGGAAACCACACTCTATTGACACTTTGACAACCTTTGTCATTAATGCCAAAGGGGGAGTAGTGGTATGAGAAAAATAATCAGCAAAGACTCATCTGCTCAGGGGGATTTCACATATTCTTTTGGTACACATTTTTGGTAACAATTTTTGGAACTTCAATTTTTTGTTACACTTTTGAATTTTTCTGATGAGTGTTGCCATCAATGCCAAAGGGGGATATTGTTGGTAAAAGCACACTCCAATGAGACATTGTAGGTGATTGAAGGTTTTGTCATTGATGGCAACCTTACAATCCTCTGACACTGGCAAGGCAATCCACCAGCACCAGCAAAGTCAAATTCTACAGCGGTACACAGACCACCGGCACCGACAATGAAAGGAAGCATATCGGCACAGAGGCCGACAAGAATTTTGTTAATAATATATTTTGTTTATTATTGTAAAATCATTGTAAGCCTACTTGGCAAGTTGTAAAATGACTCTTATATATATAAGAGAGTTCATTGTAGGGAATATAGAAGAATGGAGGAATGTAATTAGGAAAGTTAAGGCAAACCTATTATGCAAATTATAGGATAAGGGTTTATGTAAGAAGCAGAGCTATAAACTAGTACTAGATCTGGCATAGTAGATGCTATTTTGAAGCAGTACAAGACATTGGATTTATATAATCCATTTTTTAAGTCAGTGAGACTGCCCATTTTGTAATTGAGCAGTGAGCTCTAGGCACTTGGCCTTCCTGCATGTGCAGGCCCCTCTTGTAGCAGTAATATTCTCTTATTGGCTAGTAAGTGAATATTGTGGGTCACAAATCCCACCGAGGTTTTTCCCACACTGGTTTTCCTCCTTAAACTATTGTGTTATGGTGTGTTTTTCATGTGGTTGCTTTTATCTCTATTTATTACATTACTTTCTGTTTACCGGTATACAGTATTAATATGCTTTACATGTTTTAAGTCAAGAAAATATATTAACTAGTCAGATACTGATTCACCCCCCCCCCCTCTCAGTATCTATGGGAATCCTAACAAAAATACCCTAGAGAAAACTAACCAACTAACAAGAAAATATAGAGATAATTTTTTGTTTTTAAGATCCTAATTAACACGTGTAGCTTAAATAAACATAAACATTACCTAGGCATGATCTCAAATATTACATACATTGTCTAAACATGCTCATAATCAACTCAAACATGATTATAAGTGCATAAGTACACAAACATAAATAAATAACATCTCATAGTCTAACATTTTGTAGGGTATCTCAACGCCATTACTTAGCATAACTCTAACAAAATAAGTGTCATTACCATATAAACTCATTTCACATCGTAACATTATCCTAACATCCATTTCTTCAAGAACATAGGAAAACATCCTTTTAAATAAACTATCATGAACACATGCTATCACAATCCCAATTATCATTAATCCTTTTAAATTCATTTTTAATTGCACCAAAATCCAAATGTTCGTAAGCCCTTATTCTCAACCAACGAACATCCACAAAAATTCCAAAATAGTAACTCTAAAGCATATTCATTCATCTAGTAGAGGATTGCATTCAAGACTACCTGATAATTCTAATTCCAATATCACAAGGTACACACATTATTAATCCAAATAAAATTTTCTAATTCCAAATGAATCTCAACCTATAAATACAAAAATAATGAATATCCAAGATATAATACATGTCCAACAAGAGTACAAGGGCATCTCCTACTACAAGAATCATAATCATTATTCATAAGAGCAGTCATCTCATTATTTAACATGTCCTACAAGAATACAAGATCATCTTCTTACAAGATTGCATTGTCACTTTACATCGAGATACATAGCCTCCAATCTATAAATAGGAATACTCCATTATACATATTACAATAATAAAATTGTCAATCTATAGAGTACATAATAGTCTACTCCAAGAATCCAACCATAAGCTGAATAGATAGAAAATACACATCCATGTGCACAAATGTCTAATGAAAAAAAACATCCCAATTGAAGAAGGCATAAAACCACCCAACCATGTGGAACCAATAAGGAAACACTCTCGTGCTATGGAGAATGACATAAGGTCCTACACACACTCTAGACCTAGGCTAACACCTAACAGTCAAAGGACATAAACAAAACAACAACCACAATCAAAATGCAATCACATGAATAATAACCCAAATCGCATTACAAGGCTAAATCAAAAGCATAAAACCTCCATAGACTATTCAAAAAACAAGGCATAAGAAACTAGGAAACATGTAGGGAAGAGTGTCATCGCAATCTATCCTCACAAAAGAAGGAAGAACTATGGAGTCCCTGCCCCATCGCCCCTGATAACCATGCAGAAACCTCTAAACCTATGAGAGAATCAAGGGAGTTCAGTTTGCCATCTCTATGGCCTTCCCAATCTCATCTTGAGTCTCCATTCTAGGGCTATGAGTGGGGCACCAAAATTAAATTATTATCTTATTGAGATGAATCATAATTACCCATCCCATCTAAATTATTTATTAAGGTTATCAGTTATTTTTAAAAAGAAAACTTGCAATGTGTTCCTAGTGGTCTAGACCCCAAGCATCCTTATAATGAACCTCTTGGCAACCTACCTCTCATGACCCTAACCATCACATAAATCCCACTCCTTTTAATAATGTTCCAAGACCTTAGGGAAAACAACAATACATAAATAGCAAAAAGAAGGCTCTTACAAAATATTCCACATCAAGTCCATACAAGGATCCATATAATCCATCTAATTCATTAAGCCACAATGCCATAATCTCATATCATAAATTGCCACCAAGAGCCTCATAGAAAATCATATAATTCAAAGAAAGACATGAACCACCTTGCTTAAGCCATAAATAAAATAAATATCCATCTCTGATCAAATATACCAACTCAGGAAATCACACGAATCCGAAAACAACCTCTGGTGAAAAGAGCATATTAAGAAAAATCAACTCAGAAAGCCAAAAGGACCATAAAATAGAGAATAAGGCAATCTTGTGCATTTGAAGAATTTGATAGCACATACACAACCCACTCTGGTTCCTCTATAATCAAAATCACGCATATACAGAACAGAATTAACACTTTTGCTAACTAGACTAGCACATTCAGAAAGCAAAATAGCACATACACACAGACAAACAGTGCATATAAACAATAGAATAGCACATCTAAGATCCAAATTAGTGCATATACTCAAAATTACAATGCATATAGGCTATAGGCTAGTGCATTTTGTAATCAGAATGACACATATACCTAGTTGTATAGTGCATTTGAGATGAACTCTAGTGCATATATACTCTAGTTTAGCGCATGAGTTAGAGCCAAATTATGACTCAGAAACATAAATTAATTTCACAAACAAGTTCCAGAAAGACATAAATAAAGATCACGACTCCAATTGTAGGATCACAAGGTGCAAATAACTTAGAACAAAAATACAATTTAGAAGGAACATCATAAAATCAAACTAAAACTCACACAACAACATGAGATCAATATCAATAGATCCAACAAGATATACGACTCTCGACAACATGCAGAACTTCAAACACTAAATCAAACTCTTACATAAGGTAAAATGTGGCACATATGATAACGAACACCAGAAATCCACAAGGATAATATATTTCCAAAAAATAAAAATTCACGACAATCACATAATCAAGCCCAAACTCCCTTTTAAAAATCAAAACCATAGAAATACATTTTTCCCAAAGACAATTATTTAATTCTCATTGCAATTCCAAATTTCTTCTTGCAGACATGGAGTATATAATCTTTTTGAAAACAAAATGCAAAGAAGACAAAATCCTCCAACCTAAAAAAATTGAAGTAATGGTCTATGAAAGTTGAAGAAGCACAATCCAAATCTACAACTAGCGAAAGTCCAAAACCAAGCTCCAATCCAATTGAAAACCAAAATCTTTAGACAATACAAATATTTTTCCAGCCAAGTAACCCCAAGAAACCCTAGGAAATTCTTAGAAAAATCTATTTATAAAAATTAATCCAAAACTATATAATCTCCCAACCAAACAAAATAATCCAAAATATAATAATTTATACCAACCACCTCGAAAATCAATACAAAAATAATATAAAATAATATTATCTCAATTGCCAAATCTCATAGCCAATAATAAAAGAGGGTAAGGCAAATGATAAATAAATAATTAAATAATATTATCTCACAAACACAACTCCCAAAAAGCCCAATCATAACAAGGGGTGAGTAAATAAATAATAACAAATAAATAACCAATAAACAAATAATTAAATGTATGGATAAATATAAATGCTCCAACCAATATAATTTAAACTCAATACCATAATAATCTCCCACATACATATAAAATATAATAAATAAATAAATAATCTTTCATGCATAATTATAAATGCTAAGTATTATGACCCACAAAATAACATTAATAAATAATAACCCTCAATAATTAAATACACAATTATATTTAAATATCAATGTCATCCAGTAATTTAATTTAATATTAACAAACTATATAAACCAATTAATTAATTAATAATTTAATTAATTATCACAACTCCTCAAGGCAACCCAACATAGGGTAACATAAAATACCACAAAGCAACTCTTAGGTGTGCTAATTAAACTAGCATGGAGATTGCTATGAAATTGATATACAATGGCTATGAATTAAGCTAGCATGAAAATGGGATTAGCATAATACTATCAACATAATGAAAAATAAACTAGAATGCAACTAAGATGATTTAAGTGCTTGAAGATGAAAAATTGAGCTCCTTGATAACCTACAAAATGACTATAAGTTTGATGCACAAGATGATGGATCTTAAGATTGAAGAAATGGGTTCTATTTATAGAGAAAATAGAGAAATGGATGGCCAAGATTGAGCAATCTTAACAAGGGCTAGGATTGAAAGGTATTAAACCATGAGGGAGATTCAATCCAATCCCAAGTTGACAAATGTCACCTTGGGGTGGCTTGAGAGGATGCTAAGAGAGAATTAGATGCTAAGTAAGCATTAGGGATAACCTCAAGGGATGACATCATTGGATAATGCTATTATCCAAGGGAGCATACTTTTGTCCAAGAAGTAAACTCTTGTGCAAAGCTGAGGGATGGCCAAAGGGACAACCATCATGGGATAGGGTTATGTCTTCGTAAGAGGCATTAAATGCCTTTGAAGACTTTGGAGGTTAACTTGTTGGAAGTTAGATAACCTTCAAGCCTTTTGTAAGAGCCTTACAAGTTTGGAAGACTCAACAAGTTAACTTGTTGAAGAAGGTAAAGTCTTCAACACATTTTGAAGACTTTCCCCAAATTTGGAGAAGTGACTCCTCCAAATTTAGGGATGTGACATGATTGGAGGAATTAGGCTGGTTAATGAGGGATTAGAGGGGTTCTAGAAGAATATTAGCATACTAATGGAAAATGTAGGAGAATGCAAGTGGAAGGAAATAGGCATTTTTTAGATAAAATAAAAGATTTATTTTAGCCAGAATGGGTGCAACTTGCATTTGTAGGATTTTGCAAGTGGGGGGACTATTCACAAATAAATAATGATATATTTAAATGCAAAGAGATTTTAATCAAATTTAAATTCAATTAAAAGGGAAAAATGAGGTTTTAATTAAATAAATAAGATTTATTCAATTAAATGGCTAAAGGGTACTTAACCAAACCTTAGTTTAATTAATAGATTAGGCTAGAAGAAAAAGATTTTAATCAAATCTTTAATTTGATTAATAGGTTGATTGGAAGAATAGGGATATTAATTAAACCTTAGTCTAATTAATAGGCGAATAACTGATGATTAAATGAATAGAATTCACTTAATTAGTTGTGCAAGTTTTATGTGTCTACATTTTGCCCCTCTTTGAAGCGACGTGTGACCACATGTTGATTCAAAGAAAAATGCTCGATATGTCACCAAAATTCTTGATATGGTGTTGTCATCAAATTTGTCGATATGAAGCCTTGGATATGAAAAATTGATTTGATATGAGATTTGATGATATAATTGATGTCGATATGGAATTGATGTCAATTTGGTCCCTCGGGAGATAAATTGAGAAAAATTATGTTTATCGGTGCAGGGTCGCGATGCACGATGATTTGAAATTTTTGGACGACTTTAAATTTTTTGAATTTTTTGTATTTTTGAATTTTTTATTTTTTGGAATTTTTAAATTTTTTGATATTTATCTATCGATAAATATTATTAAAAAGAATAGTGAAAAATGGTGAAGAGATGATGTGGGCATAGTGTGTACATGCCCCACACGTCCACCAAGGCACCACAGTCGCATCTGTCAGCATGGGCTATATAAACCCTCAAGGGCCCATTTCCACCTCATTTGTGCACTTGGCATTTGGAGAGTGGAGCTTGAAGAGGAGAGAAGAAATGGACCCCCCTATCAAAAACATTGATTTGAGCAAGTTCGATGCTACCAGCGACTAGCGGAGTACGGCCCACCAGTGAGTTCAATCTTCTAGTCCTCTTTTGTGAATTTTTAGTTAGATTTTCATGTTTTTAGGTTAGATTTTTCAATTTTTTTCGCTCGTACGATAGTGTTTTTCTGTTTTGTTTTTTTTTAAATATTTTAGCGCATCTGTTAGGTTTTGAAGTGCATTTTTCATATGACATGGCACATTTGAATTTTTTTGTAGCGCATTTGCTTATTTTATTAGCATGTTTGTTTGATTTCGTAACACATTCGTTAGATTGTATAGCGCATTTGTTTTAGAGCTTCTCTCGACTATTTTAGCGCATTTGAAACAGTGTTAAAAAATTTTGAAATTTTTTTAAAATTTGACATGTGCAAATTAGATTTTTGGTTTTGTTATTATGTTTTGCACCTTTTCAATGTGTTGATATGCATCAATTGTGCCTGTTGAGATGCGAGATGTCAAAAAGTTGGTCTAGGGTTGGTATGAGTCGTTGTTTGAGATGAGTTTAATGTTGATATGGTTCAAATTTGATATGGGTCATGTTGGTATGGATCCTGATTGTCGATATGAGTCAAGTGTCAATATGGTTCAATAGTCAGGATGAGTCAAACTGATTGTCGATATGGGTCAAATTGATTCGATATGGGTCAAACTCTATCAATATGGGTCAAACTTGTCGATATGGGTCAAACTTGTCAATATGGGTTAGACTGATTTGATATGGGTCAAACTGATTTGATATGGGTCAAACTTGTCGATATGGATCAAACCGATTTGATATGATTCTTGATTTCGATATTATTATTTGATTTTGATATGAGACTTTGATTTCGATATGATACTTTGATTTCAATATGATTCTTGATTTTGATATGATTCTTTGATGTCGATATGATACTTTGATTTCGATATGAGACTTTGATTTTAATATGATTCTTGGATTTTGATAAGATTCTTGATTTCAATAGATAGGTTAAGTTGAACCCACTTAGTTGTCAAGACTATCTGATTTGGAACTCTTTGTGTGATATCGTGACTGTCATCACTTTGATAGGTTACCTTTTTTGATTGAGAGTTGATGCTTGATTCCTTAGAATAGGTGGAACTGATATGGTACTCATGTGTTGATATAGGTGGACTTAGGTGTTATCCATCTTCGGGAGCGAGACCCGAATACGCTCTCCATGCAAGGATGATTGACTAATGATGATCGAGTAGAGCTCGAGACTTGCAGATTGATAAACCTACTACACATGCCTTCCTACTAAAATAATAGAGCATTTTTGACGGCCTTGGCTAAGTGATGGCACAGTGAGCATAACACGTTTCACTTGCTGATAGGAGAGATCACAGTCACTCCTAAGGATGTTTATCAAATTCTTCGGATTTCAATCACCGGAGAGCTAGTAATCTATGATGTTGAAGAGATTGGAGGGACCAATGTGCTGTGGGAGATTTTTGGTGATCCCCACATTGCTGGATATTCATTGTCTTGGCAGGATATGGTGGATAAATATGCCCCACTCTCCTCAGTTATAGTTGGATTGGTAGGTGGTTTCCTTTTGTTGGATAGGAGATCACATGGATTATCAGTTGGATGGGGTCATGTGCTTCAACAGATGGTGTGAGAGAGGACTCATTATGTGTGGGGGATATGCATTTTTGCCCACCTGTATCATTAGTTACACCAGATAGTATATGGCAGGAATTGGGTGTCTATTCTAGTAGTAGGTTTCTCATTGCTTCAAATTTGGGCATGGGATCATATAGCTATTACGCACCCCAATGTTCAGAGATCTCGACCAGTTGGGTACCCATATTTCTACATGTATAGACAGGCAGCTTCTCAGCCTATGCTCGAGAAGCTAGAGTATTGGAAGCTTGTTCTAGATGACATGGATGCAGTGGTCTGGCGCTCATACTTGGATTGTGAGCCATGGCCTGAGGATGCCATAGAGGTTCCAAATTTTCTATAGAGCAGATATCTGATTGGGCGGACGCCCTATGTAGTAGAGAGATTCCTCTTGTCCTGAGTATTTCGACAGTTTGGTCGACCACAACCGATGCCACAGGAGACAACCTTGTACATGAGAGTTTACAAGGAGAGAAAAGAGTGGGGGCTTCCATTAGATTATGCCATAGCATGTGCAGAGTTCTGCTCTCTTCCTTTTGTTTTTGGGATATGAGGCTGATAGTGACCAATGTGGGCATGCACCAAGATTATGCCCTATATTTGATGAGCCATCATTTTCCTTGATTGACAGGGCCAAGAGACTCGGTACCACCACTAGAGGAGGTAGATGATGATGATGATGATGGTGGTGGTGATGGAGGAGGATGAGGGGACTAACGGGGCTGAAGTGTAAAGAGAGGAAGGAGAGGCCAACGGGGAGATTGGGGAGTAGGCCAAGGTAGAGGAAAATTGGACTGAGGTGGGGATGGTGGTGGGGATGATGGTGGAGATGGGAGAGGAGGAGGAGGATCCAGTAGCTAGGGGGTGAGGGGTAGGGGTGGTGGTTGGTGACAGATGCTAGGTCCAGGAGGGCCTATACAGCTAGAGACTATAGCAACAATTGGAGGCGGGGATGAGGAGGAGAGCTCCGAGGGAGAGGGATCTGATGAGGAGACGAAGTCAAAGGAGTTGGGTGGTGGGATGGTAGGATTGGGTCGCATGGGTTTTGATGAGGAGGAGGAGGTGGATGTCCAACCTTTGATACAATGGAGGAGGATACAGATGCCCCCACCAGCTGGAGGATGGGAGAGTTCCTCACAGGTACCAGCAACACAGGACCTGCGGTCATTACGACTTCCCTCCATTCAAATTACAATGCCCTCACACTAGTAGTAGGCACAGATAGCAAGGTTATAGTCCTTGGTGGAGAGCCTACAAACACATTTGGTGCAGGCACAGGGTTGGATAGCTCAGCTACAAGGAGTCCAAACTCAACTTATCCAGGCTCAAGAATGAATTTCCCAGTTACAAGCGTAGGTTGTTTAGTTGAATACTGATCGAGATACAAAGATATAGTGGCGGGGTTGTGTAGAGGAGCTTGCCCAATCCCTACAACAGACTACAACATAGGGTGCCACTGCTGAGAGTATTAGGACTCTAGTTTATCAAACTATTATATTGGCATACTATAGGACTCTATACTTTCAGGTCATGCCCCCAGATCAACGTGCCCCTAGTTATGGTACCATTTCTTAGTGTGGGGGCTCCTAGAGACAAGGAGCTAGTGAGGGTGTCATGGGTCCTAGGAGAGATCCTCCTAGTGGTGGTTCAAGTCCTAGTAGTTCTGGTACCACTTCCAAAGATAGCCACGCATATAGTCCTCCATATAAGGGTTTCCATTTTTTATTGCATGATGTATACATTGTTGTATCTATCGATCATTTTGATGATGTACCACAATGTACTATGATATATATACACATCATTGTTTTGTTTTTGATATGTACATTTATTTTGATGATCTCTTTGATATGATACCCATCGATTCATTCATGTTGATATTCTTGATTCATGTACTTTGTTATTGATGTGATATCCAGGGACTTTGGACATTTATTGTTTCACTGATGATTTGTTCTAACTTATATCTTTGATTTTCCTTTAGATCAACGTGGGTCATAGATGTGCCTAATGATATGATACTAGATATGTTTCTATATGTTATGGATACATTTATTTTGATGAGCTATATGATATGCATGATCTATATGACTTTTGCTTTGATAATGCAAATGATTGCTTATGTGATGTGTGTGATGATGTGATTTTATGATGCTATGATCTATATGTTTTGATGGTGATATGCTTAAGATGTTTTGATGATTATGCTTAACTATATATTTCACAGGTGATATGCTTAAGATGTTTTGATGATGATGCAAATGAATGTGATTTATGATTTATAAATGTGATGAATTTATGCCTTTTATTGCGCTACTAAATGCAATGCATGGATGTACATGGATGAATATGTGAATGCGTTTAACATGTTTTTATTCTTTTTGTATGTTTCTGATTTGATATGGTAATGTTCATGTATATTAATGTACTTTGATATGAGATGATAATGATGATGTAGCTAATGCAATTTGATTAGGATATGATAACGATGTGAAATGTATCTTGAAAATGAGATGTAAAATGAAAATGATATGAGACTATGTGAGATGTATCTTGAAAATGGGATGTAAAATGAAAATGATAATGATAATGATATGAGACTATGTGAGATGTATCTTGAAAATGGGATGTAAAATGAAAGGATAATGATAATGATATGAGACCATGTGAGATGTATCTTGAAAATGAGATGTAAAATGAGAATGGTAATGATAATGATAATGATATGAAACTATGTGAGATGTATCTTGAAAATGATAATGATGTGAAAATGAAACTAATGCAATGCTTAATTAATGCACTCATAAAATGATATGAAAATGTACATGTAACGAAATGTGATTGAAACATGATATGAAATGAGCTATGGGAATGCAATCTAATTTTGTGATTTTGCCAAGATCAAGAGCTCAATGAAAAGTACAAAATAGAGAGACAAACTATAGGACAAGAATAAACTGTATTCTCATCTATAGATAAATTATCAATTGTTATTACATACAATGAATATGAGCCTCCATATATAGGCAAGGCTATATGGATATGTGAGCACACAAACATGATATGTGGCTCAATGACAAACAAGGGTAGGTAGGAAATAGGTGTGGTAGGTAGGAGAAACAATATAATATCCCACATGAGGTGGATCACCCACCGAAGGTGGAATTATCACTCCACAATAAGTGGATATGATAAAGTAACAACAAGACCATGAAAGGTGGAAATTCTCCTACACACACTATCCCAATGTGGCACAAACACCCAAGTGTCTCATACCCAAACTACTGTGAAATACATTATCCTAAGTAAACTTAAGTAAGGTGTAATAATATCCAACATGAATAATTAATTACACCAACACCCCCCCTTAAGTGCAACCTAGGGGAATGTACTTAAGTCTACAATGCAACTACGCAATGCAAGATGGATCCTGACTATGAGGCCATATTAGGTACCCATGTATAAGTGCAAATGCATGCAAACCAATGCAATGAAATCACTGATAAAGTGGAAACAAAACCAAAGGTGTATCCATGAAGTCTCCCCAATCATGAAGGGAAGATCTAGGAAAAAAACTCATGATGAATGAAGTCTCTAAAAACTGCTCAAGTGTCTCCATATCGATGATGAAAGATACCCCCTCCAAAGGTGGTGAACTACTCCACACTACTAAAAAAGGCACTCCAAGATCTAGTGGAGATGAATGTAGAACAAGTCTCAAAGGCTCACATGTCTCCTCTAAGGATAAAGAGACCTCCTCCAATTGTTGTACATAAGAATCCATAATCATGTCAACCTCGAAAGAATGATCATGTAGAGAATGAACAAGAGGGTTAGAGTGTTCCCTTGCAACAATCGAAGAAGGATCATCTTCATCAAAGAGAAGATGAATATCATCAATGATGTCTTCCAAATATGCAATGTAGAATTGAACAAACAAACCTGCCATGCCTGTCAAGTACGCATCCCATGAGACTGGAGCTGGAAGACAAGATATATCCTATTGCACTGAATCACAAGAAGGAAAAATTGTCACACTATCCACATCATCACGTACAATAGGTGATTTGATATCAAACGAAGGAGATGAAATGCAAGGCTCAAGAATGGAGTCACATGTGAGAATACTCAAGTTCAAGTACCCAAAGTTCTCCTGAAAATTTGAATCATCATATGTAGAATCATCATGTGAAGAATCATCATATGTGAAATCATCCTCATCAACAAAATCTAAAAGGGAATATAACTAAGATGCATAATCAACCACCCCAGTCACAATGATAGCTCGAGTCTCCAAGTCTCTAATGAAAACTGACTCAGGTGTGAACTCCACAATTCTCTTAGTTGCCCCATGTGTGATTTGATAGATGGAAAGGAAATTGTTTGTCAAATGGGGTACACACAGCACATCATTGAACAAGTTATCCCCAATGGAAATAGTTCCTTTCCCAATCACATCCATGTATGTATGATTTCCCATCAAAATCTATGGCATGGTGCAAGGCTCAAATGTAGAAAACATAGACTGTGAAGATGCCATATGATGAGAATCCCCTGAATCTAGAAGTCATCTCCCTAAATCATGACTTTTAGTAGCACAAAGAGCTTTTCCTTTTCTTGTCCCAAAAGAGTGAGTCTTCCCACTTATTGAAGCTATTAATGCTTTCCCTTTCCCCTTTGATTGTGAGGAAGTGGAAGGTGATGAATTCTCCTTCTTGTAGGCATTAGGCAAATCAATGTTGTGCTTTTTGAGGATGTGTGTGAGCTCATCAATCTTCTTAGAATGGCAATGATGCTCCTCATGACCAATCTTTTTACAATAGGCACAAGTAGGTCTCTCCTCCTTCTTTGGTGAATTGTCCTTCTTGGAAGAGGATGAATCTCCTTGTTATGGAGAAGGTGGTGCTTTGTCCTTAGGTTTTGGTTGCCATTTCTTCTTGTTTGAGTTGTCCTTTCCTTGATTTCCTTTGTTCCCTTGATTTGCCACTAATTCTTGAGACTTAGAAGTCTTAAGAATGCCCATACTTATCAACTTAGTTTGTTCCATTATCAACATTTTGATGAAAGCATCAAATGTAGGCATTGTGTAGCTTGAACCCATTGTCATCCTATGGGTTTGGAAACTAGAAACAAATGTTGCATATTCTTATGGAAGTTTTCCCATCAGATTGAACATCAATTGAGTATCCTTCTTATCAATGCCACAATCCTTGAGTTGTACCCTCAAATCTTTTGCCTTAGTGAAATAATCTTGCATAGTATCAAATTTCTTGGGATCTAACATGATGAGATCATTATCAATCTGATATCCCCTAATCTCATCAACTTGACCATACAAGTCTTGAAACTTTTGCCAAGCATCCTTAATTAAAGTACATTTTTCAATATAAAAGATGAGATCCTTTGATACATACTTTCTTAAGGTACCAATTTCCATGATATTTTTAGTGAGCCAATCCAAGTGAGCAATGAGATTAGCCTTAGGATCAGCGGTAGCAACAATAGCTCCATCAATATAATGAGTTAGTCTTTTTTCCATAAGTTTACTCCATGCATCAATTTTCCAAGTAGCATAATTATGAGGAGTTAAGAGAGGAAACTTAGGAGAACCCATAGCAAAAAAAAGGAAAGAACATAAGAGCACAAAATCACAAGAGACACCCCCCCAAATTCAATCAATCAAAGTACCCCCCCCCCCCCCCAAATGATGATTTTGGCACTTTATATGTAGTGCGTGTACAATAGGCCACTTGCAAAATAATGGCAAGGTGGACTTCAAATTTTTATTTACAACTACCCCAATAGGCTGAGAACTACAATGCAAAAGACTCGAAAGATAGATCATGCAATACAAGTGCCAAATAGGCCAACAAAGACCATATGTTGAAAGTATATTTTCTACTCAAAATCACTGCAAAATGATAGCAGATTATGAAAGTAGAAAAAAAATTATGCACTTTCAAAAAAAATGACACCTGAAAAGGAGTTCGTATGAGCCCAAACAGAATCCCGAAAGTTGTAGAAACGAAGATTGGACAGGTACAGTCACCAAAAATTGAGATTTCTGAAAAATATGTCCATAAAAATTAGAAAATAATTCCATCATGAGAAAGTACATGAAAAATTAGCCCATTTCAAAAAAAATTGCACAAAAAAAGGAGCAAAAATGAGCAAGATATGGTCATTTGAAGTTGAACAGCAAAATCAAAAAGCTCAACAGGAGGGGCCTGCCAATTTTTCAAAAAAATGATGATGGCATAAAAACACTATCTTAAATTTGAGGGTCATATGAACATCTTGAAAAATTTGCCTCCCTTTCTGCGTGGCATCCTACAATAGAGACTATTGACGTGTCAGAATATGGTTGCCCAAAAAAGATGATGTGGCAGTATGGAAAATCTGATAGGGAAGGGTACATGGCAGGTGATGACTCAAATGATGGCGTGGCAATTAATAGGGTGTTGATTTGGTTTTGATGAAGGTGCCACTTGTCTCAGGTGTGAGTCCTAGGCTAATGGGCTCCTACCACGTGGCAGGCGCGAGAACCGGAAGGCGCAGTGGAAGCTGTCAAGAGATGTTGTTGCTGAGAAGGGCCAATGGGAAGTCATTGGGCGTAGACTGGGAGGTGCTAGTAAATAGAAGTGATGTGAAGGACAAGCCCGATGATGAGGGTCGAAGACCATGACAACCAGGTGGGGGCGACCGGAAGACAAACGTCAAGGTCATGGAGCACGGGCCAGGAAGATGGAGACGGAGCATGGGCCGACACAAGTACAGGCGATCGGCACAAATACCGACAAAATCTACAATATGACCAATGAGGGCCTGCAAAGGAAAAGAAAAGTATGGTGGCGGGGGGAAATAACCCCCCCTAAATAATATTTTTTGAATTGATTTTTTTTTATAATAAATTTTTACATGCCAAAATTAAAAAGTGCGATTTTATAAAATATGGAAAAATAATTTTTTTTTTTTTTTTTTTTGAAAAAATTGTACCATATAGCCAAATAGGCTGAGTTTTTCCTCCAAGCCCCAAAATTGACTTTCACCCAATATAGGTGAATTTATATTGCCTCTCAAAGACGAATCAATGACGCTCTAATGGTTCTGATACCATGTGAGATTTTGCCAAGATCAAGAGCTCAATGAAAAGTACAAAATAGAGACACAAAATATAGGACAAGAATAAAATATATTCTCATCAATAGATAAATGATCAATTGTTGTTACATACAATGAATATGAGCCTCCATATATAGGCAAGGCTATATGGGTATGTGAGAACACAAACATGACATGTGGCTCAATAAAAAACAAGGGTAGGTGGGAAATAGGTGTGGTAGGTAATAGAAATAAAATAATATTCCACATGAGGTGGATCACCCACCGAAGGTGGAATTATCACTCCACAATAAGTGGATATGATAAAGTAACAACAAGACCACAAAAGGTGGAAATTCTCCTACACACACTATCCCAATGTGGCACAAACACCCAAGTGTCCAATACCCAAACTACTATGAAATGCATTATCCTAAGTAAACTTAAGTAAGGTGTAATAATATCCAACATGAATAATTAATTACACCAACACTAATGATCCATTATAATGCAATGAAAATGTGATCCAATGCAACTTTAACATGATATGATAATGATAATGCAACCTTAACATGATATAAAAGTGATGATAAGAATGTAATCTAATGAAAAGCTTAATATGCATTCTCATTCTCAATGTTGTTATCTGTTTTGATCAAATTGCCAGTGCTTCCCCTTTTTTCCATCATTGAGCCTTGATTTGTTGAAAGTTGATACAAGCGTCATGGTATAATTGAACTATAGTGACTTGAGTATAACTTACATGGATGTTGATATTGCAAGATGGCACAAGTGTCGAGGTATAATTGAACCAAGATGACCTGAGTGTTGCTTGCTAAAATAGACAAGAGTTATCCTTAGTCCAATACAAATCCAAAATGTCCTCAGTGATATGTTGCCTGATCACGTCATAAGGCAAATTTGCATAGTAGAAGGCTTCACTCCCAAACAATAGACAAAGAAAACATCACATGCCTTCCATTCTTCTCTAGTCTTTGAGACATCCTTGAGTTGCTTAGGAGATATGATAAGCAAAAATCAACAACCATACATAAGCATTTATGCTATCTAAAGTGTATTCTTGTTAAATAAAGCATCTTGCAAATAGATCTTTTGTTCAATTGAAATCAGTTCAAGTCATTGATGTCTATCCTTGATGGTTGTGCTCTCATGCTGCTATGTTCATTGTTGTTTGTTCTGACCCTTGTTGTCTTACTCCGTGTTTGGTCTGGTGTCTAAAATCACAAGGCAAAATGCCCCCAGAGAGGTCAGGATTTTCCCCTTGTTGCTGATACTACTTCGATATGGATATGTACACTGGTCACCAAGCCATGGTGGGATATGATTTGAATAACTTATTCAGATAATCAAGGATAATGACTACGCTAAGTATGTCTGAGATAACGTTGTGTGTATAAGTGTTCTACAATGGCTATTGTCTTAGATCAGATGGAGCCAAAGATATGATATGGGTATTAATAGATAGAGGAGCTTCTCTATCACAAATAGTGCATGTTGTCAGGTTTTCACTACCTGTTTTTATTGCACTTTTTTATTTGTTTTTCATTTTTTTGTTGTATTTTTCTTGATTTATTTTATTTTATTTTTATTTTTTTTAATTTTATTTTTTATGCCACAAGGCCCCTGTTTATCATGTTTTCACCCTAGTGACATTTTTTTGATAATTTTTTAAATTTTTTTGCTTTTTCGCTTGATCCGTGCATTGGACGATTCAAGTGTACAATTTCTTCAAATGGATGTTTTTGGTTGGCTCCTCAAGCGCATCCCCTTCTGAAGTTGATAACCAATATGCCTCTGATCCATAAGCTGATATGATGAGAAAGGGTCCCAACCAGTTTGGTTCAAATCTCCCCTTCTTTTCCCGATCTTGTTGATTTTGAGGATTTTCTTTTAGGAATAGATCACCAATTTTGAATGCCCTTGGTATGACCTTGTGATTATAGCTTTGGCACATTCGTTGTTGATATGCCTTGAGATGATCAAAGGCACATTGTCTACATTCTTCTAGCAGCTCTAGCTCTTGCAGTCTGTTGACTCGATACTCTTCATCTGGAATGAGGCCTTTCAATGATACCCTGAGTAATGGACTTTTTACCTCAATAGGTAGGATAGCCTCTGATCCATACAGCAATGAGTATGGTGTAGCTCATGTGGGTGTGTGGATACTTGTTTTGTATGCCCAAAGTGCAGGATTAAGTTGGACATTCCAATCTTTACCAGCATCATTCATTGTCTTCTTGAGGATCCTCAGAATTGTTTTGTTTGAGACCTCTGCTTGACCATTCCCTTGTGGATAATATGGTGTTGAAAACTGATGTTGGATATGGAATCGCTCACAAAGTTCTTGTACATCTTGATTCTTGAAAGGTTGTCCATTATCCATGATAATAGAACTAGGAATGCCATATCGACAAATGAGATAATTCGGGATAAAAGAGGATATTTGCTTGCTGGTAATAGTAGTCAATGGGATGGTCTCTATTCACTTTGTAAAATATTCAATGGCCATGATGATAAACTTATGTCAATTTGATGAGGAAGGATGAATCTTTCCCACTAGGTCAAGTCCCCATTGGCAGAAAGGCCATGATGTGGTGAAGGGTTGTAGCTCCTGGGCTAATGCATGTATAAGATTGCCATGAATTTGGCATTTTGGACATTTTCTAGTGAACTGATATGATTCTTTTTTCATGGTTGGCCAATAATAGCCCATCCTTAGAAGTTTCTTGGCGAGAGTAGGACCACTTGAATGTGTGCCACAAATACCTTCGTGAAGTTCATGTAAGGCGGTTTCAAATTCATTACGATCAAGACACCAAAGAAGACTACCATCAATACTTCAGCAGTAAAGTGCATCAATGGTAAGGGTATAATGGGTTGCTTGACGAATAAATTTGTGTTTCTGGTTATGAGATAGGTCTAGTGGAAGGATATTGTCTTTTAGGTAGGTGCAGATCTTTCCATAGAGGGGTGAATCGAAACTGTCTAGGATACAAATGACTTGGGATTCCGAGCTGTCATAGGCGGGGGAAAATAATTGCTCCACCAGGAATTCATAATGATTATGTTTGTTGAGTATTTGTAGGAGCAAGGCAATGGTGGCCATTGCATCAATAGCTCTATTGTCTAGCCTTGGGATTTGCTCAAATATGATGTGTAGAAAGTATTTCTTAAAATCATCCACCATGTGTTTGTAGGGCATCAACTTATCATCCTTTGTTTGATAGTTGCCATTGATCTAATTGATAACTAATTGAGAGTCCCCATAGACTTTCAATTCTATGATTTTCCACTCCACGGCTACTTTGATACCTGTCACTAGAGCTTCATACTTAGTGATATTATTGGTGCATGGGAACATCCACCTGTAGGATCTCATAATTGTGTGTCCTTTTGGATTGATGAACAAGATGTCAACACCTGATCCATGTTGTGTATAGGACCCATCAAAGTATAAGATCCATTGCTTTGGTGTAATAGTGAGCACATCTATATCTAAAAATTCCACATGTAGTGGGTGTTTGTCTGGTAGTGGTGCTTCTGTCAGTTGATCTGCCATTGCTTGTCCTTTGATAGCCCTCTATTCTATGTACCAAATGTCAAACTCACTTAGGATCATGACCCATTTGGCTAACCTCCCTATGAGAGCGGCCTTGCTTAGTAAGTATTTTAATGGGTTGATCTTTGCTACCAATTTGATTGTGTGAGCTAGCATGTAGTGGTGAAACTTTTGGAAGCAAATACCACAACTAAACAAGCTTTTTTGATGAAGGTGTAATTGAGTTTGTAGCCATTCAGCATCTTGCTAATGTACTAAATGGATCTCTCCTTTCCTTTTGATTCTTCTTGTGCTAGTAATGCCCCCACTGACACTTTCATTGTTGATATGTAGAGAATGAGTGGCTTGTTTGTTGTTGGTGGCACCAAAATAGGTGGATTCATGAGATATTGCTTGAGCTGATGGAATGATTCTGCACACTTGTCCTCCCATCTGAAAGGTACATTTTTATGAAGTAGATGGTTGAATGGGAGACATATGTTCTCTAGTTGAGCAATGAACCTTCTGATAGATTGTAGCCTGCCTTGAAGAGATCGTAGATAACTAATGTTCCTTGGAGGTGGCATTTCCATGATTTCCTGAACCTTTGTGAGGTCCACCTCAATACCCTTTTTTGATACATTGTAGCCCAAGAGTTTTTGGGATGTGACCCCGAAAACACATTTTTAGGGTTTAATCTGGCATTGAATTTCTCTTCTCTAAAAGATTTTATCAAGAATGTCTTGGTGTCCCTCTCTTGTGAATGATTTGGCTAGCAAGTCATCTACATAATCCTCCATAAAAGTATGCATCATGTCATGGAAGATTGTTATCATTTCTCTTTGGTAGGTCGCACTAGCATTTTTTAAACCAAAAGGCATGGCATTCTAGCAATATGTACCCCATGGATATGTGAATTTCCTTTTATCCTGATCCTCTAGAGCTATCTTTATTTTATTGTATCCTTAAAAACCATCCATGAGTGATAGCATCGTGTGCCCTGTCGTGAGATCCACAATTGTATTGATGCTTGGTAGAGGAAAGTCATATTTTAGACAAGCCTTGTTGAGGTCCCTAAATTCGGTGTAGATCCAGATGCTTTTGTTTGATTTGGAGACCAGTACAATGTTGGAAATCCATTCTGTATAGTCTATAGGTCAGATAAAACCAACATCCAGTAGTTTATTTAGTTAAATTTTGACTAGCAATGCCACATGTGCATTCATCTTTCTGAGTTTTTGTTTAACGGGATTATCTCCTGGAACGATTGATAAGTGATGCATAATGAGGTCTGGATCTACCCCTGGCATATCTGCATAAGACCAAGAAAATTTGTTTTGTTTTCCTTGCATAATTTGATGAAGTCAGGTATTTCTTGTTATGTTAGTGATTCTGCCAGATGTATGGTTCTTGTTGCTGCTTCACTGCCAATATTGATTGTTTGAGTTGGCTCAATAAAAATTGGTGATCTTTCTTGATAATGTTCAGGAAGAGTGTCAAGTCTCTCATCCTTAGGCACCTCAAAGAGGTTTTTACCATCAAGTAAATCCTTTGTTTTTACTTTTTTATGATCTAATATTGTCATTAAATGGTTCTCACCATTAGATCATTTTTTGATTTTATTCATTTTGCGACTAAGAGACTTGGCACTCCCCTGATTGCAGACATCATAATGGGGTTCACTGGTGGAGCATATTTCTGGATTGACTAAGCATAAGTATTGGAAAATGGCATCATTGTTTTGAAAGGTTGGTATATCAATGTGTTCAAGTTGTTCCCAGTCTATAAGCTCAGGGTGTATGAGAGGTAGGGGATTGTTTGGTGGGTCAAGGTCTGTTGTTGTAAGATTCATGATGGAGATGTTGTCATAGTTGTTATTGGATGTATCAAATTATATAATAGTATCAAGGTCTTTGATGGTACTCTCTTCGATGTTGCATGTTTCATATTGACACCGCTCATTCTCACCGGCCTCATAGATATTTAGTGGTCCAAATTCAAATGATCTAGACCTCAAACCTTGTCCATCATAGTCTATGGGTGTATATGTGTGGATTGTATCTACCTCAAATTCTTCAATGACATCAGAGCAAGTATCCCATTCATATTAATTTTAGTCTGATTCATAATCACTTTCTAAGGGTACATCACTATATCTAAAAGGAATATTGTATGGAGAGAAGAGTTCATTGATAATTGATACAAGTTTGTCGCTTGCATTGATTCAAGTTTTGTGCATGCTTGTACTCTTTGGATTTGTTCATAAATAGTCTCCTCCCTTTGAATTGCAAGATCCTTTTATTATGGTTCATATTCATCTTCTCTTTGTTTTGTAACTATTCTTTTTGTTACTGATTTTGTACTAGCTTGATCAGGTTTTGTTATTGCTTGCATGTGATGTATCTATTTATAGGAAGCTTCCTCTCTTTAAATAGCGAGTTCCTCTTGTTGTTTCTCATATTCTTCATCTTTTTGTTCTTTGTTTGTCTTTTTAGTTGCATGTTGTATCACTTCTTGCCATGATTCCTCATTATGTGTTACATTTATCCTCCATCGAGGATTATGGTGATCTCATTTTTGTACAGGTTGAATATGCTGGTCATACCCAAGTCCACATTTATCTTTGGTAAGTTGTGAATGGGGTTGAATTGTTTATGTGATTCCTTCTTGACACTTGTCAATAGGTCCCTTTCCTTTGTATCCCATTTATTGCATGATTCTAAATCCATTACCATATTGTTGTGTGGGGATGGTAACTTCTAGAGAAGTTGCTCTTGTTTCTTCCTCATCTTTGTATAGCTAGTTGAGAATATCCTTGTCTTCTGATTCTTCTGTGAGTGTGCCTACTTGGATAAATTTTCCATCAAAATTTTTGATGGGTTGTGCTTCTTTGTGCCTTGATGTTGAAGGTTGTCCATGAGACCTTGGTGAAGTTGGCAACTTTGATAGACATAGGATTTCAAAAGAGTATTCCCCCATGCCTTGGTCTTTATCTTCATCTTCTTTTCAAAGTCTATTGACAAAGACTTGAGTTTTTCATGATTATTGGGTGATGAGGAAGCTTGGGCCACCCTGTTATGTGGTACTAGAATATTTTGATCTGCCCTCATAGTGTTGTAATATTAGAAGGGGTTAGTGTCCGCTGATATTGAGATCTCTTGTCCATTGTAAGGGAACTTGAGACATTGATTATATGTAAAAGGTACTGCTTGCATTTCATGATTCCAAGGATGACTCAAGAGTATTTTATATGTCAAGTCTATGTCTAAGACTTGGCAAGTTGTGTCCTTCTGCACATGTCCTACCTGAATGGGTAACTCCAAGTGTATTCCTTATGACGACCTCTCTTCATCATGATATGCCTTGATAGTGATTTTTTGTTTGGGATCAATAGCTTTCTCTGAGAAACCCAATGCATGGATAAGTTTTAAGGTACATATATTTAGGCCAACTCCTCCATCTATTAGCACACATTTTACCTGGTGTTTGTAGATGAGAACTACGATATGGAGTGGGGTGTTGTGTGGGTGACTCAAATAGACATCTATTGGGATTTAGCATAATTGATGCAGATGAGATGATGCAGTTGAAGATGGATGACTGCACCGGTAAAGGATGGAAGCATATTTGTGATGAAGAGATTGAGATTTTGTGATTAGATGACATGATCAATTATTTGTGTTTTCATTGATAGAAATTGATGTAAAATGATGTTCCTAATGTTTTGTTTTGTCATCTAAGTGATTTGGTTTACTGAAAGACATGCTTTACCAGCAGAGAACTAAAGTCTATGAAATAGGACTCTAACCGATAAAGCAGAGATGTTTTCATTGAATTGGATGATCGGCGATGGTTGGTTATTTGCACTTTGGATGGTGAGATTGTATCATGGAAAGGTGTATCTGACCGGAACCGGAACTTGTGATGATTACCAAAAGGCATGTTTCAAATTTATGATGAAGTTTTGCTAAGGTTTTAGTAGGGTTTAAGACCGGTAAAGAAATCATCAAACCGGTAATGATTTCTATTATGACGGTGATTGACAGCAAGTCTACATGAAGGGGTAACATGGCACAATCCGCATGAAAAGATTTAATTACTATTTTGGCATGATTCAAGGAAGAATTTCTTGGCAATCAATGAAACACTTAGTAGAGTGTTTTAAGGTTTTGACTTTGGTACAAATCGGATTTTTGTGATGAGTTATGATCAAGCAATGGTTGATATTGCATTGTAGTTTGTTGTAATGATTTGTATATCGATCTAAGATGATCTCTTATGATTTGAATTATAAATTCATGATGTAATTAGGGTTTAGTGGCCGACCTAGTTGAGATGGATATTTACGATGGCACAGTTGATGTTTACGATGTCAGTGGTCTTAGAGAATGTGTTGAGTCATCCAAGAGAAGTGTGAGATCTTCCTAAGAGTTGCAGAGTGTTGAGCATAATTGAATCTAATCAAGCAAGCAGAGAAGTGCAAGTAACATATCATTTTTTAACTATTGTTCCCTAACAGTTGCAGCAGGTTAAATCCCTTAATCGGGTAGGTCCTAACAGGCCTTAAACATGTAAGTCCCCTAACAGGGAAGCTCTGAAAAGAGTGTTAAATCCTCTCATGAGGTTGATCCTAACAAATCATCAAGCTCCTAACCGGGCTGCTAGGCAAATCCCTTAACCGGGTGACTCCTAACAAGGCGTACTTCAAAAGAGTACAAATATTTGTGGGTGCCAACTCCCACCATGGTTTTTCCCTATTTGGGTTTTCACGTCAAAAACTTATGGTGTTCATCTGTGGAATTTTTTTCATATTATGTTCTTGTTTATGTTTCATTTCATGCATTATTTCTGAGACACTAGTTATGATGTTTTATCAGAAGTTTATTAGAGGTTATCGGTATTGATAAGAGTTGATAGAGAAAAGTGATTAATCTGATAAGATAAGTCTGGTAAATGATCTAATCAATATGATTACTTAAGTGGTGAAAGAATTGATTAATGTGGTAAATGATTTGATTGATGTGTTAAGCAAATCTGATAAAGAGGTTATTAGATCTGATTGAAGAAGTTGAGATTGTAGACGTATAAATCTGACCACTTTCCTAAATGAATATTTAATATTTATTTTAACCTCATTCCTCCTATTAATTAAATTATATTTAATTAATTTCTTCACATTCATCTATTTAATTAAATTAATTACTAATTTATTTAATTAAATTCACCTAAACCTTTTATAGCCTTTAATTAAATAAATCACTTTATTTAATTAATTCCCCTTTCTCCCTTTTTAATTAAATTTACATTTAATTAAATTGATCCTTGCAAATAAATAAATCTAATTTATTTATTAAATCCCCCACTTGTATTTATGCAAGTTGCATCTATTTTAGTTGAAATTTATTTTAATTAAAATCCTCCTCCATCCACTTGCATTTTCCTACATATTCCACTTGTCTCCTAAACCCCTTCTAGATTCTTCTAACCACTTCGAATTTAGCCTAATTCATCTCCTAATTATTGTCACATTCCTAAGCAAAGAGAAGTCACTTCTCAAAGCCTCCAAAGTCTTTGAAATGCATTAAAGGCTTTATGTCTTCAACAAGTTAACCCTCAAAGTCTTCCTAACCATTAATGGTTAACTCAACCTTCTTGCATACTTAGAGACTTTCCTCTAACTTAACCCTCATCTAACCCAAGGGTCTCATCAAGCATTTCATGGATTTAACCTTGGTTATCCCTTTAACCCTTGCACAAGATTTTACCCCTTGGATAAAAGCTTTATCCATTGGATAACCCTAACCTAACCTTAACCCTTACCTCCTAGGGTAACCTTCATGTTTTCTCAAGCATTTAATGCTTCATACATCTCTCAAGCAACCTCTTGTTGACAATTGCAACCATTTCATTGGTGAAAATTGTAAACATGGATTGATTAACTTTCAATCCTGGCCCTTGTTAATATTATTCAATCTTGACCATCCATTGCCCTATTTTCCCTATAAATAGAGCTCTCATTCCTCATTTTCATAATCTCTAAGTTTTCATGCATCTACATTATAGCCTAAATTACTAAACAATTAGCCTCTCTTTGTTAAATTATAATAATAGCATTAGAAGCATTTTAAATACATCATAGAATATTCATATTAGGATAGTAGATCATGTTGGCATTTCAATAGAAAGAAAGATTATTGATATTCATTAAGGATATTGAGAAGGTTGTTGAAGGTTATTTGATATAACTGAAAAGGGATGATAACTATCTTTATAACATTATTTTGTCAATGATGTCAAGAAATTGATTTTCTGATTCAGTATGATGTTGCCATATCTTAAGAAGTATGTTTTGAAGAGTATTAAGTGGTCGGCAAGTGACACAGAAAGAATGTGATAAGAAAGGGGAGAAATAAGTTGTTCAATGGGCAACTATTACTGAGTTAGACAATGATGAGATCATGATGTTTAGATTGTTTTGATATCCTACATATGTTGTTGATTGTAAGGTTAATACTATACTATGTCACCGAGCAAAGAACCTAGTCGGTAAACCCGAAGGAACCTAGTCGATAAACCCTAAAGGTTACCGATATCGGTTAATGAAGGCGGAATGTCTACCGAGTAAAGTTTAGTATTTACCGAGTTGCAACCGAGTTATGATAGATCACATTGGATGGTTAAAAGCATTATTTAATGAAGGATGTTGATGAGCTGGAGATGTATAAATGATTGGTATGTCGTGCATGAAGTTTGTTAAGGATCTATGGCAATGGAAGATAGGCAGGAAGATCTACAGCATAGATTGAACTGCAATAACCTTGTGCAATTTCCAAATGTAAGTCCGAAGGCGAGGTAAAACATTTTCAGATCCAAAGATGCATTGAACCTAGTCAAGATTGAAGATCTGATGGCTAAGATTGATCATGGGAAATGTGATCAAGGAGATTAAGTGGTTAGCAAATTGTTTATAAATAAGAAATTATTGATGAACAATGTATGTGGGCAAGTGTAAGCACGGGGATGCTACATAGTGATTACCGAGCACAGAAGCTTGAAGACCTGTTTGAGTAACAGAGTAAGGAGCCCAGCAGAGGGACAAGATAAGTCCTATGACAAGATTGTTTTGAGCAAATAAGAATCTGCTTTAGAATTTTAGATGTGAAGTTGCATATATATTTATTACTGTTGTTTATTTTGTAAGTGATAGAAAATCTCTTAGCCGAGTGGACTTAACAGTCTTATTTGTAAACCCTCTAGCAAGGTAACAATCTAAATGAGTGTTTCAAATCCTTTAACAAGGTCACTTCTAACAAAGTGAAGATCCTAACAGATCTAAGGGAAATCCCTTAACCGGGTCACATCTAACAATGTGTTTGTAATCTTTAATAGGATTTGCTTTTAACCAAGCATACTCTAGAAGAGTATATTTCTTAGTGGGTCCGAAATCCCACAGTGGTTTTTCCCTATTTGGGTTTCCATGTTAAATTTGGTGTTATATGTGTTATGATGATTATGTGTTTATGAGTTTGCATGTTTAGTAGTTTTTGTTATATTGTTGAAGTATAAGTTACCGAGGTTGAATCTATTGATTTTATGGAAGATTAAGTTTGTATGATTCACCCCCCCCTCTCATCTTGTTAGCAATTGGCATCAGAACTTTACAATTGGTATCAAAGCTTTGGGCTCCGGAAGAAAAAGTTTAAAGGTACTTGAGGCAAAGATCCGAAGATGTATAAAAGAGATGCACCAAAGCTGAACAAGTCAAGTTTCTCCACATGGCAGAAAAGGATGAAGTTGCATTTATCAGGAATTGGAGAATATGCAACATATTATTTGGAGAATGATTACATACCACCAAGCACCAACTTGATGACCTTGGAAGAGATAAAGGCAAAGCAAGAACATATTTAAGCTATGATTGAAATAACATCAGCATTGACCGACTCAAAGTTTAATGATCTAGAAGGTTGCAATGATGCAAAAGCAATGTGGACCAAGCTCATATCTGTGTATGGCGGTGATGAACATGTTCAAAGAGAAAAAGTAGATAGTCTAAGAGGACAACTTGAATCCATGAGAATGAATAAAGGTGAGAACATAACCCAATACAGTACAAGGTTAAAGGAGACTGTCAATCAAATTAAAGGAGCAGGAGGAACTATTGAAGAAAAAGATGTAACAAGTAAGTTGTTGAGAACCCTTCTACTTGCTTATGCCATTCGAGTTTCTACAATCAATGAATTGAGGTCTATACCTAACATGTCAGATTCTTTAGATGCTACTATTGGTAAGCTACATGCATTTGAGTTAAGTAATTTTGATAACAGTGGGTCTTCGGTAAATAAAGTAGAATCTGCATTCAGTTCTTTTCATATTGGTGAATCTGATGATTACAATGATAGAATGAGTAAGTAGTCTGAAGGGAATCATAGTGGAGCAAGTGAAAGATTTCATAAGAACATGGAAGAAGTGCACAAACTGTATGAGGAAATCAAGAAGCAAGAAGAGTTTGAAAAATTATTAGCCAGAAGGTTACCAAGAGGAAAAGGTAAGTATAAAGGAAAGCTACCTTTAAAATGTTTCAATTGTGATAAAATAGGACATATGGCTTCTAACTGCCCTGACACAGAATCTAGTGAAAAGAGAGAATACCGAGATAACAAGTAGAAAGACAACCAATATAGAGGACACCAAGACTTCAGAAGGAGAGACAGAAAGACATGCCTAGTAGCTGATGAGGAATCCAACGATGGTAAATCTGATGAAATTGATACTGAGGAAGTTCTTTATGTGGCTATTAAAGATGGATCAGATGAAGAAAGGTATGAAGAAAATGCCCTAATATCTCACATTAATAATAATGATTCCTGGATCATAGATAGTGGATGTTCACATCACATGACAGGTGATAAACACAAGTTTGTTAAATTAGAAGACTATGATGGAGGCTATGTAAGATTTGGTAATGATGCACCATGTCCAGTGAAAGGTAAAGGATCTATAACACTTCTTGAAAATGCTAAATGTGATGATGTATAATGGGTTGAAGGTTTGAAATACAATTTGTTGAGTGTAGCACAACTAAACAATACAAGATACCAAATAGAATTTTAGAAAAGAATTGTCAAAGTTCATGACAAGCATGGAAAGTTAGCTACTACCGGGACACAAACAAAAGGTAATACATTTCATCTTGAATCAACTTGGAACAAGTGTCTTTATGCTAAGATAGATGATACCTGGTTATGGCATAAAAGGTTTTGTCATGTAAATTTTGATAATCTGATCAAAATAAGTAAGAAGCACCGAGTAAGAGGTCTACCGAGTCTGGAAAAACCTAAGAATGCTATATGCCAAGGATGCCAGATGGGTAAGATGACAAGATCAAGCTTTACAAGTAAGTCCTACACTTCTAAAGGAATTTTAGACCTAGTACACACTAATCTTTGTGGTCCCATGAAAGTTCAAAGTTATTATGGTGATAAATATTTCATATTATTTGTGGATGATTACTCAAGGATGATGTCAGTTATGTTTTTAAAAGAAAAATCAGAAGCTTTTCAAATGTTTAAATGGTACAAGGCCAGAGTTGAAAATGAAACCAGAAGACAATTGAAATGTCTTAGATCTGATAGAGGAGGAGAGTTCACTTCTGATGAATTTAACTTATTCTCCAATGATCATGGTATAAAAAGACAAGTATTTGCACCAAGAATGCCTCAGCAAAATGGGATAGCTGAGAGAAGAAATAGATCAATTGTGGATTGTGCCAGAACCCTGATGATAGAAAAAGGGTACCTCAAACATTTTGGAGAGAAGCAGTCAACACTGCAATTTACACCCTGAACCGAGTTCAACTGAAGAAAGGAACTATGAAGATACCATATGAGATCTAGTATAACAAGAAACCTAATGTAAGTTATTTTAAAATCTTTGGAAGTAGATACTATGTTCTTAAAGATGACAGAAATGGAAAGTTTGATCACAAAAGTGAAGAAGGAACATTTCTTGGTTATTCTTCTAGAAGTAAAGCATTTAAATGTTTGATCAAATCATCTAACAAAATAGTAGAAAGTGCAAATGTGAAAATTGATGAATTTGCAGAAAGAAATGATGAAGGAAATTCCAAAGAACCAGAAGATTATGAAGAATTTGTTTATGTTCAACCGAGAAGTCCTACCGAGAAAGCTGCTGAAGAAAATGAAGATAATGTCCAGTTACCGAGTGATGAAGAAGATCATATAGAACCTACCAAGCCTATATTAGCCAAATATGTCAGAAGACATCATGCATCAAGTCAGATTATAGGAGATAAGGATGATCCAGTGATGACAAGGAACAAACTGAGACAGAACACATGTCTGATATCTGAATTTGAACCGAGAATGGTAAAAGAGGCATTTAACAGTGAAGAATGTGTAAATGCTATGACAGAAGAGATTGATCAAATCAAGAAGAATGACACATGGACACTGATCCCAAGACCGAAGGACAAAAATATAATCGGTACAAAGTGGATTTTCAGAAACAAGCTAAATGAAAAAGGTGAGGTCATTTGAAACAAAGCAAGACTAGTTTGCAAAGGTTATGCTCAAGAAGAAGGAATAGATTATGGTGAGACTTTTGCACCTGTGGCTAGACTTGAGGGAGTAAGAACATTGTTGGCATATGCTGCTTTCAAAAATTTCAAGGTATATCAAATGGATGTTAAATCTACATTTTTGAATGGTATACTAGAAGAAGAAGTTTACATTGAACAGCCTGAAGGATTTGTTGAAGACAAGAGTAAAGATCAGGTATGTAAATTAAACAAAGCTTTATATGGTTTAAAACAAGCACCTAGAGCATGGTATGAGAGACTGCACTCTTACTTAATCAAGATTGGTTTTATAAGGACAAGTGAAAATAGCAACATGTACATGAAGAGGGATGAGGACAATGGAATACTGATCTCAGCCATATTTGTTGATGATATTATTTTTTGTGGTAATGACTCCTTATGCAAGAACTTTGGAAATGAAATGTGCAAAGAATTTGAGATGTCACTAATCGATGAGATAAAATATTTTATAGGTTTACAGATACTGCAAATGAAAGATGAGATTTTCATTACTCAATCCAAGTACATAAAGGAAATCTTGAAGAAATTTGGAATGGAGGATTCTAAACCAGTAAGTACTCCTATGACTACCAACTGTAAACTATCAAAGAATGATGAATCTACATCTATTGATGAGACACTTTACCGATCTATGATTGGGAAGTTGCAACATGTTGTGCATAGTAGACCAGATATAACACATGTAGTAGGTATTGTTGCAAGATTCTCTGCAAATCCCAAAGAAACCCATATGACAGCAATCAAGAGAATTTTCAAATACCTAAGAGGCACTGAAGATTATGGCTTAGTATATGAAAAGAGAAATGATTTTGATTTAAAATTTTATACTGATGCTGATTAGGCAGGCAACATAGATGATAGGAAAAGCACAAGTGGTGGAGATTTCTTTTTAGGAGAAAGACTAGTGAGTTGGCTTAGTAAGAAACAAGGATGTATCTCACAATCAACAGCATAAGCTGAATATGTTGTTGCAGCATTGAATTGTACCAATATAGTATGGATCAAACAACTATTGGAAGGTATAAATGAGAAAGTTACCGAGCTAGTAACTATATTTTGTGATAATACGAGTGCCATTAACATTTCAAAGAATCTGGTAATGCACTCTAAGAAAAAGCATATCTCTATAAAGTATCATTATCTCAGAGAAGAAGTTCAAGAGAAGAAAGTTGTGTTGGAATATATCAGTTCAAAGGAGCAATTAGTAGACATCTTCACAAAGCCACTGCCAAGGGACACTTTTGAATATCTCAGAAGCAAGTTAGGGGTCCTACCCCTATCTTCTACTCACTGATAGAGTTTGGTGAAAGCATCAATTTGATGAATCTACATAATATTATGTGTGGATTGATGTTGATTTACGCACTTTACAAGGTTTTCTAAAGGTGTGCAGGAAATAGTGAATAGAGACAAGTTGCTCTGACCGAGACTGAGATGATACACAGCAAGGCAAATCACTTCACAGAGAAAGAAATCATGATTTAGTTCTTTTACTTTTTGGCATTGTTGTCAAAGGGGGAGAAGACTAAATGTTAAAATCTTAAATGAAGAAGATAACAGAAGACTAATGACAAGGGGAAAAGATTACAAAAGGGAGCAGACTAAATGCAAGACAACAACTCAGGAGCCTAATAAAAAGCGAGAAGACTTCGGGAGATTTTAATAGCTCAAGGATAACAAGAGAAGTCTAACAGCAATCTGAATCCGAATCCAAATCAATTTGAATATCTTGTTGGTATTACCATTTAAAAGTTGGTTTTGCCATCAATGCCAAAGGGGTAGATTGTTGGCATTTCAATAGAAAGAAAGATTGTTGATATTCATTAAGGATATTGAGAAGGTTGTTGAAGATTATTTGATATAACTGAAAAGGGATGATAACTATCTTTATAACATTCTTTTGTCATTGATGTCAAGAAATTGATTTTCTGATTCAGAATGATGTTGCCATATCTTAAGAAGTATGTTTTGAAGAGTATTAAATGGTCGGTAAGTGACACAGAAAGAATGTGATAAGAAAGGGGAGAAATAAGTTATTCAATGGGCAACTATTACCGAGTTAGACAATGATGAGATCATGATGTTTAGATTGTTTTGATATCATACATATGTTGTTGATTGTAAGGTTAATACTATACTATGTCACTGAGTAAAGAACCTAGTCGGTAAACCCTAAGGTTATTGATATCGGTTAATGAAGGCGGAATGTCTACCAAGTAAAGTTTAGTATTTACCAAGTTGCAACTAAGTTATGACAGATCACATTGGATGGATAAAAGCATTATTTAAAGAAGGATGCTGATGAGCTGGAGATGTATAAATGATTGGTATGCCGCGCATGAAGTTTGTTAAGGATCTATGGCAATGGAAGATTGGCAGGAAGATCTACAGCGCAGATTGAACCGCAATAACCTTGTGCAAGTTCCAAGAAAGGAATGCAAGTCCCAAGCTGAGGTAAAACATTTTCAGATCGAAAGATGCATTGAACCTAGTCAAGATTGAAGATCTGATGGCTAAGATTAATCATGGGAAATATCATCAAGGAGATTAAGTGGTTAGCAAATTATTTATAAATAAGAAATTATTAACGAACAATGTATGCGGGCAACTATAAGCATAGGGATGCTACATAGTGATTACTGAGCACAGAAGCTTGAAGACCTGTTTGAATAACAGAGTAAGGAGTGCAGCAGAGGGACAAGATAAGTCCTATGACAAGATTGTTTTGAGCAAATAAGAATCTACTTTATCATTTTAGATGTGAAGTTGCAGATATATTTATTACTATTGTTTATTTTGTAAGTGACAGGAAATCTCTTAACCGAGTGGACTTAACATTCTTATTTGTAAACCCTCTAGCAAGGTAACATTCTAAATGAGTGTTTGAAATCCTTTAACAAGGTCACTTCTAACAAAGTGAAGATCCTAATAGATCTGAGAAAAATCCCTTAATCGGGTCACATCTAGCAATGTGTTTGTAATCTTTAACAGGATTTTCTTTTAACTGAGCATACTCTAGAGAAGTATATTTCTTAGTGGGTCCGAAATCCCATAGTGGTTTTTCCCTATTTGGGTTTCCACATTAAATCTAGTGTTATATGTGTTATGATGATTATGTGTTTATGAGTTTGCATGTTTAGTAGTTTTTGGTTATATTGCTGAAGTATAAGTTACCGAGGTTGAATCTGTTGATTTTATGGAAGATTAAGTTTGTATGATTCACCCCCCACTCTCATCTTGTTAGCAATTGGCATCAGAACTTTATAGATCATTTGATAGGATAATTTGCTAATCTTTTTATCACATCATCATCTTTATGTGAGCTTAAATCATCATAGTTTCAATATCATATATCTTAGAATGCATTCATGCATATAAATCAAACATCACTCATTCTTGGAGTTGTTATTCATAAGTCACTTTGCTCAATGATTTGAGAGAAAAACATTGACTTTAGGGATCCTATGAGATAGAGAATAATGGGAAACCCCTTGGGAAGTTGAACTGATTGAATCAATTTGTATACTTGCACCAAGAGTCTCATTGGTGTGTGGGTATTCTAGATTTTAGTTATTCATTTTCATCACCATATTTCCCCGCATACATTTTCGGCGCCCATCGTGGGGCTCATCCCCATAAATAACATCATTTTTTGCGCAAGACAAGGATTACAAGCACACTAGAATACCCTTTTAGCGCATCTAGAGTATACTTTAGCGCGTCTATAGCAAACAATAGAGCCTTCATTGCATTGTTTAGCACATAGGAGCCTTTTTGTAGCGTTTTGGAGCTTACTTTTAGTGCATAACACTTTTTGTTTCTTTCTTGTGCATCGAGGTATCAGCATAGCGCATTAGGAAATCAGAGTAGCACGTAGGAGTCATACTTTAGTGCTTTTGTACCTTTCTATAGTGCATCTGTGCAGAATTTTAGTGCATGACTCTGGCAGAAAGAAGGGATAATTTGTAACAGAGTTAGAAAATTAGGCTTGTATAAGCTCACCTAAGGCCTTAATTTTTTTTTACTAACTTTCATTTCATGCAAATGGGAGGAGTTAGATTTAGGCATTTGATTGTTTTTATTCCTATCTTTTTCAAGTTGGTTTAAGAAAATTCATTTCCTCTTGGTTAAAAAGAACCTCATTATTTCTTTGGTGCTTAAAACAAGGCCTCACTTTTATTTTTGCAAAAGGTTAAAAAGAACTACAAACAAACCTTTATTTTGCAAAGTTAAAAAGGATCTCACTTTCTTTTTGCTGCAAAGTTAAAAGGAACCTCATCATTTCTTTAGTGCTTAAAATAAGACCTCACTTTCATTTTTTCAAAAGGTTAAAAAGAACTACAAATAGACCTTTACTTTTGCAAAGTTAAAAAGGATCTCACTTTCATTTTGGTACAAAGCAAAAAGAAATTTATTGAGTATTGGTTGCATGATTTACATTTTGTTGACCAAATACATGATTTTATTTTGTTGACCAAGTTTATTTTCCAAAGATTTTGAAACACACATTTTGCTATGAAAGGCTAAAAAGAACCCCATGCTTGTTGCAGCAACATCTCCAAATAGATCTTAGAAAATCTTTGCCTTGAAGGTAAAAATAATATTGTTTTCTTTGTCTTGAAAGTGGAAGGTATATGCTCTCCCCTTAATTGGGTGACCAAAAAGCCAAACCACTCTTATGCTTTATTTTTACTTCAAGTATTTAAATCCTTTAGAAGGCCTGCCCTCCCGAGTTGCCCTTAGGGAACCATTAATGGTCAGTGAGAGGGATCCGACATAAGTGGGAAACGGCTTTATCACCAAGTATTTCAGCCCACTATAATTAAACATGGAGGCTGATGAAAGTCTCCTTCAACAATTTTGCTTAGTGATTAGTCTTCCCCCAGTATCTTTAAGATATGTAAAGCCTTTGTTCTAAAGGTTGGGAAGCCTCCCGAGGGAGTTTATCACTAAAGACCGAACAGAAGCCTGATTAAAAAACCTTAGCATTAGAAACTGAGAACTGAATTAGTCACCAAACATTGGCAATATCATAGTGCAAGGGTGGGGAAGAATTTGCCCCCAAGATCACTCACCATATATCTCCCAAGATAACTACTCAACTGTGAAGAAATTCACTTTGGGTTAATTTTTGGCAAAAGGCAAAAAAACGTGTGCCCCCTAGGGGGTGACAAGGTTGTTTGAGCTGATAGAGTATTGAGACTAGTGGGCTATGATATTGTTGATGACCCTTTAATAAAGAGTCTGCTTGATTTGTCTTTTTGTAATCCAAAATAGTGAAAACATCGAGGATTTGAAAACATCCTCAAAAGAACATACACTACTTGTTTAGGATAAATAAAATTGTTATCTCTTCTATGTGTCATGTTTTCAAGTCATTTTTTCATAAAATCATCCATCAAATCACAAGAGTTATTTTTCAACATCATAGCAAAAGCATCAAACAAAAAAATTAGGACAGTTAGCACATAGAAGCAACAGCCTAGCGTGTCGCAAGCATCCAATAGTGCATTATGAATAGTACTGGTAAAATTTTAGGCAGTGCTTATCAACATCATTGTAGCACATTCAAACATCACGCTAGCACATTCAAGGTATATTATAGCACTTTCATATAAAAATTAACCGCGTAATTAGGACATATAAACGCATAACCCATCCAGCCAATTCATCATCAAACAGTCTTAAGTAGCACATAGGGAAGACAACATAGTGCATTATGAATAGTCTATAGTGCTTCGAGAACTATCTTTAGCACATCAGGTCTCTGTCTTAGCACATGATCAATATTAGGGAAAAACAGAGAGCAAAACAGTCACTTTGGGAAAATTTTATCAACAGTTTCAAATACCCTTTTAGGTCCTTTAGCAAATCCAACAATAAAACTTTGAATTCGATCATCAATGAGAAAATTTCCAAATCCAACAAGGCACTCTTAGAACAAGTTTTTCAAAACATTAACTAGCTTGAGATCAAACTTCATCCAACAAAATTAGGGAGTATTAGAACAGTGATCAAATTTTCACCATCCAATGGATCCTAAAAAAACAAATACCTAGTTTGGTCCTTAAGTTGTCAAATCAAGTTTTCATATCGGGAGACTTTATCCATATCATTTCACACACTTTGTTGTGGAGGCGAATCAAACTAAACCTCTACTTGATAAAGTAAACTTGAGTTTTCAAATGAAGTATCCAACATCAAACATCAACATCAACATCAACCTTTGATCATTTGTGTATGACCACTCCTCATATTTTGAGAAAAACAAGTCTTCATCAAAAGACTAAGTTGAAGAAGAGACAACCTAGTTCTAAGAAACTTGTTAAAAGGAATAAATTTCTCTAATCAATCATCAACTCTTTGCATCACATCGTGTATTCTTGGGTCATATGCAATTGTATATCAAAGGAAAAACAAACAAGTTTGACAAGGAGTCTTTGAGAAGTAGGGCTTACATTCAGAAAGTAGAATTCAACCAATGCCTAAATCATGGAGGGAGGATTAACCCCGCTTTATTCCCAAATTTACTTATCACTTCTAACAAAGCTTGACCTGAGCCACCAATGCCACCAAGAACTACAATAGAAGAAGAAGAATTCATCATGGTAGAAATATATTAATGCCCGTTGTTACTCAATCTCAAAAAAAAATAGAAGGAATAACAACCAGAATCGAGTATGGATTGTAGATTGTCCAATTCTTTTGATGAGTATACCAATATGGGAGAAATAGAGATCACCGAAGAACTTCTCCAAGAATGTCAAGAAAACGCAGCTTTCCAAAAACTCATGGAAAGACTTATAGAAGAAGACAAGGAAAAATATCTACTCATGCTGACTAGCAAAGGATTCAACATTCTTGAAGATTTTGATACAAAAAATTTAAGGAATATAGATGACAGAATTTCAAGAACAGGGTCAAGAAATTATGCCTATCAAGAATAATGAAGAGAAGAAGAGACACATGATCCAAAAAACATACGCAACCAAGTTCGCACCCACAAACAAGACAACAAAACAAAGAAGACCCTGCCCGCAATCAAAACAATCTTAATGGATGAGGGGAAGCTCTCCCTCAGAAGACCAATGTGTCCATGGCTTCTCGTGCACAACAACTCCAAACACTGCAAAGACAAATGCAGGACATGCAACAAGGAACTACAGTACGATACTCCTTGGACAAAAACTATCCTTATCCTTTTGATAAGAGATTGAACATGATAGCTTTTCCCTAAAATTCAAATATACCAAAGTATGACAAATACAATGGTAAAAGTGATCCCCATGATCAAATTCAGGAATTTTGTACCATGAGCCTAGATTTTTCTCACGATGACACTTACTTAATGAGATTATTCCCAAGAACTTTGGAAGGGCAAAAAATGGAGTGGTTGTCTAAACTTACACCTCCCATCAGATCATTTGATGAGTTGGTAAACAAATTCATAACACAATACTCCTATAATATTCAACACACAATCACCATGTTGGATACGTATAACACAAAACAAAAGAGCAATGAAACATTCATGGTGTTTCTTTAATGGTGGAGATGCATAGTTTCAAGATATCCTCAAGGCTGCCTGAAAAGGAAAAGATGGAAATCTTCATCGATAATCTAAATAGTGAGATGAGTTATCAACTCAAACTCCAATGCATACTATCTTTTTCCAAATTGATAAAAAAATGGAATCCAAGTAGAAGAAGCATGCATCAAGAAAGGAACATTGAAGTTTTTTAAAGAGGGTGTTAATTCGTCAAGCACTAACACCTTTAACAATCAAAACAATAACAACACTTTAGATAAATCCAGGTTTTGGAAAAGGAACAAAAGCATTGTTAATGATGGGGTAGTTGATGCCAACAATGTGAAGTCTAAACAACCAGTGTTGGCTTCATCAGGTAACCCACCATCCAATAATGATCAAAACAGTGTTAATCAAGGCACTAACGCTTATCTGCAAAATACCAATCAAGGAACTTCAACATCAAACACCAAAAAAAATCATCAAGGCAATGCCACTAACCAACAAAACACCACTAACCAAGGCAACAACACAAACCAGAGAGGCAACACCAATACTTTCCCATATCAACACATCTACACGCCATTAGGAAAAACCTTAGAATCAGTGTTTTGAGAACTCTTGGCAAATAAGATCATCACATTGCCAACCACAAACAACTTTGAACCCCAGGTCAAACCACCTTGGTGTAATGACACATTATTGTGATTTTCATCGAAACAAAGGACATAACATAAATGATTGCATGAGGCTAAAGAACATAGTTCAGGACATGATTGACAGGGGCAATTTAATAGTTGATGGGCACAAAACCAATGGTGACCATGAAGCCTTCAAACATTCTCTTCTAGATTACGACAAAGGAGGAGCTTCAACATCAAACAATACCAAAGGAGCCCGTATTAATCACCTATACGAGAACACCATCAATCACATATTGACATATGACAATCAAGTAAATGTCATAAAAAGAAAGGACAAAAAAGAACGTACGTCAATAAATGTGACAATTGTTGGCTTGATGATGATTGTAATGAATAACTTCATCATATGTTGTCATTGATGAAACACATACACACACATATGTTCACATTGTCTACCGGTGTGACTTCAAAGTTGTTTATATTACAACTAGTATACTAGATGTTTATATCTAACCGGTACATGGTGACAACCGGTATATACATGAAGACAACCAGTGGTTATACATAACTCAACATCAACCTGAAGATCCAATGGTGATTATCAAAGGAGAATCAAAGGATAAACGGTTTATATGTTTAACTCCAACCGGTATTGCCTTGTTCCAACTGGTATTCATTGATTATGTGATGGGTTATCACTAGTCATGATAAGTTATCCTTACTGACAATTTTTGGCGATATTTTTGTGATGAGTTATGATTGTTTGACCAGATACACTGCACCTAGAAAATTTTGATATGATTTCTAGAGGCCAACATGAAATCTAAATGTCTATATATTGACATCACAATGAATTATTTTGTATGAGTGAAGGAGATATGTTATCTGATGATTTGATGCGAAGGAAGAAGTGTTAAGTTGCAGAGTATGTTGGTAATGAAGTGTCAAGTACACAAAAGAGGATCTATACAAGCAAGTTGTGCTAATACTAGATCACACCACCTATTATTTTCTAATCATTGCAATAGTCAAACCCCCTAACCGGGTAAGCTCTAACAAGCTTCATTGTACAAATCCTCTAACCAGGTGATCCATTAGTTTTGATTCAAAAATCCTCTATTGAGGTTACTCCTTACAGGGTACTACCTTTTACAGGGTATAGCTTTTAACTAAGTTTTAGTATCTTTAATAGGATTCAATCCTAGCAGAGCAACCTTTTGTAGACTTTAACCGATCAGTTATCTATTACTGCAGATAGTTAACTTGTGACTCCCATCTCACCGTGACCTATTTGGGTTTTCCACGTACAAACACTTGTGTTATGGTGGATGTTGTTATATCATTTTGGATTACATGCATATTGTTTAACAAACTTGTTAAGTATATCTATCAGTCAGTGTTTAAAGTAGTATTATTTTTGGTGTCACTAATTCACCCCCCACCTCTCAGTGCTTTACAAGTACATCAATTGGTATCAGAGCTTAACTTCTTTAAAGCCTAATCACTTGGAAGGAAACCCTAAAGCTACCATGGGGGATATGAGCTACTTGGAGATGGCTAGAGAGCTTGAGGCTAGTATAAATGAGCTTGAAATTTTATGGGTCAAACTGAAAGCTTCTCAAGCCAAAAGGAGAGAGATAATTGAACAACTGTTAGAAATATATGATAATAGTTCTTCAAATGAGGCCAATATTGATGCTTAACTGAGGAAGTTGAAAAACTAGACAGTGAAAAGCTAAATATGAGGAGAGAGCTAGAAGGTCTTACTATCTGCATGAGTCAGGAACTGGAAGCCAGGAGAACTGTTGAAGATCTCATCAAGGAAAGAGATCATGAGATTGCCAAGATCAAGTGAGAGAATGCTACTTTGCATGAGCATCTGAATGCAAAGAAACAAGAAAAAGATAACTTACAACTAGATCTTGAATTAGCATCATCTCTAAGAGAGAACCTATCAAAACATAATGAAGATCTCACCAAACAGCTCACTGAAGCAAATGGGAAATTGGAAAAGGTCAACAGAAGTTCTACCTTGCTAGAAGAACAAATTCAATCACAAAGGATGAATGGTGATACCTCTGGACTTGGTTTTCACACATCTAAAAAAGGAGAATCCTCTGGTACCAAGAGAAACACTCATAAGTACAAATTTGCTCCTGAGGCTAAAAAGCCTATCGGTAAGAAGGTCTTTAAACCTGTTTGTTTTGTTTTCCATAAACCTAGTCACACTGCAAATGTTTGTAGAAACAAACCTAATGAAAATGTAAGCTACAATATGTCATGCCCAAAATTTAGGGCAAAAACAGTACAAATTTTTTTTAAAAGATTCTAATTTAATTAATAAACACACTCTTGCGACAAGCGTTAAAGAAAATTTCATTATTAAATTCTGACTAATTTCGAACGAACTAAGCTTCGTTGAAAATGTTATATTTTAATTGCGGAAAAGCCTACTAGTTTAGATTCTATTTCCAAAAGATATTTAGTTAATAGCTCTATTATATTAAACAAACTAAAAGTATTAGGAGAGATATTTTAATTTATTTCCCACTATGATTATATAGTCTTAGCAATTTAATTAATTTCTCCTTTACAATTTTTTTTTTTCAAATCAATATTGTGTACATATAAAATGCACATATATACATATAGATTATGCATATATTTTGAATATCAATAATTTAATTTATTAAATCAATAAAGCTCAAAAAAAACATACATATATATACATATATATATTCCCATATATATATATATTCCCATATATATATATATGAAAACATATATATTTATATATATATATTCTACATATATACCAATATTTTAATCCTTACCTCCTAAATCCATTGCAACTTTCTAAATATCATCTCTTAATTCCTCAACCCTAATTAGGGTTCTAAATTCTTATTTAAGCATTACCTAAACCCAAAATACATATTATTTTTTTATATATTTTAAAAAACTAAACTCCCCTAGCCCCTATCGGGCTAGGGTTTAACCCATTTCCTTTTTAACAGATGAAGATTCATGCTGGGCCGAAGAGCTAACAAGCGGCCATGAATACCAAGCTTGTCGGTCGCTGGGGTTTCAAGTGGCGGCTGGCCGCGTGCACCACTGTGTGAGCTCACAGTGGCGCCGCGGCACCACTGTGTGCCCACACAGTGGGCGCCGCTAGCGGCTCCCCATTGTGTGGCCACACAGTGGCGGTCGTGGTCGTCCACTGTGTGCCCACACAGTGGGTGCCGCAAGCGGCTCCACTGTGTGTGCACACAGTGGGCGCTGCGTGGTCGTCCACTGTGCGTACACACAGTGGAGTCCGCGGGGGGCCCCAAACATATTTTTTTTTATAAATTTTTTTTTAAAATTAAAATACATAATAATATTTATATGTATATATATATATATATATATATATATATAAATATATATATTTATATATATATATAAATAACTTAAATAAGCATAGTAAAAATAAAAAAAGAAATTTATTTCAATATAAACTTATATAAGGTTTTTTTTGAAGAGAATTTTACATACAAAATTCTAAACTAATATAATAAAGAAAAAGATAACGTTAAGTTTAATCAAAAATAGAAATATATATATTCATTTATAAAACTAGCTTTTAAATCAATGTTAACAAAAATACAATTCAAAGTATTTTATAAAGATACATTATACTTTTTCTGGAAATAAAGAAATCCATTTATATTTTTTTTTTTTAAAATAGAATATTCACTTAAAACAACTTTTTTTTTATAAAAAAATACATAGAAATTTTTCAACAACAATAATCTTTTATTTGCCACAAGTGAAATATAATTAAAGTCAAAATGAAAAAACAAATCTTTTATTTCTTTCCATAATACAAGAAGCTTTTGCATGCAACACAATTTAACCCCTTTTTTTTTTATAAACCAGAAGTAGAAATAACAAGCTTTTCTTTCTTTAAAACATCTCTAAAATATTCTACCAAATTTACAGAATGATTTCTCTGAACAGTCACAACATTAAGACTTCAAGTCTACTATTACAAATTTCAACTTGCTTCTCCTTTCTCTTGAATTTGAGGCATTTATTTACAACAACTTTAAACACACATCTGCAACTGAATTCAAATATCTTCAAATACAATCTTCTGAATATCTTTCATGAATCCTATCCTCTTTCTTCTGAATTTCCTACATAATAGAAAACACAAAATTGACCACGGAGTGCTCACCTCCCAGCCTAGGCTAACTGGTAGCCACCCCCAAGCTCGGAGAACCAATTCCTAGACGGGTACAAACAGGCAAACACAAAGAAACACAAAACCTACAAATATTCCAGACACGTTCCCAACCTGGCTTCCACAGCACCACACTCTGGTGGTGAACATTTTCAAAGGGTGGTAGTGGACCAAATACCCTGAGGAGAATCTGCAAGTATGTAATAACAAGAAGCCACCTCATGGCACAAATAACATATCAAAATCTCAACCCCATAAATTCCTTATGCCCCCCAAAGGCATTCTAGCCTTATAACCCTCCTTATGACCCCCATTGCACAAACAGGCCATGCAGCAAGGGTCACACAAAGATCCCTTGTGATCGCTCTCTAAAGAGAGTCTCTCACTCGAGGGCTGTCACTGCTACCACCCTCAAGATCCTCTTCTCTCCCAAGTGAAAGAGAGATCTTGAGAAAACTCCCAAAACACATTCATTCATAAAACAAAACCAAAAGATTTTCAAACATTCGTTTTTCAAGAATACAGATTTTCTTATTCAACAACTTTCAGAAATAAACAAAAACAAGTCATTAAAAGTAAAAATGAAACCAACCTTAATCTGCCCAAAGGTTATAATGATATCTGAAGAAGAGCTGCCCAATCCACAATTCTTTATTTTCCTTAATCAATTTCTTTATCCCATAACATTATTTTTCTTCCAAATTTTCTTCTGTCTCCAAAAATGGAGAGTGGGTGATTAACCAGCTATTCCCAAAAATCTTCCTTAAGAAGCTCACTCTCTGAGTTCTCACAGGATTCTAAAAAAAAATCAACAAAAAGAAGGAAGAAAACAAAAATGCAAAAAGACTTTCCTTCCAAGAGGGAAAAATCTTGATTTGATTTCACTTCCATTTTCCATTTTCGCTCAACTCAAAAAAGCCAATTTTTAAAGCGTTAAAAAGATCATAATAAAGTAGAAACTTGCCTAAAATTACCCCTAACCCCTAGGTATACCTTATGGGCTTCAGGAAACCCTAATAAACTACCCCTAGGTGTTCATTTAACCCATTTTAAACCCCTCTGAAGTTTATTTTCGGGTCAAACATAAGTTGACCTCTCCAAATATTATATTCTCAAAATATCTTTTTGACAACACATTATTTTATTTAAAATTAATAATAATTAACACTTTCCCATCAAGAGACAAGATAAAATATTTAAATTTACATCCACACATGTGTCAAGTGACACTAATAAAATACTTTTACAAAAATAAACATGAAATTGTCTCTTGAGGTTTTTTTTACACAATAAATTTAAATAACACATAACACACATGCAGCATATACTGATACGAATAAAATACAACACAAACGGGGTGTTGTCTCTCCAAATAGACAAACCCTGGCTTTACGAACATACATAAGTCTAGGTTTGATTCTCCGTAATTTTCCATGGTCACATGGTAAATTTCCTGCACATCTCAATTTACACATTAGTACTCCCAAATATTCATATAAAATATAATTCAATAATACAACAATGCACATCATTACTTGCATACAATTTTCATCTGCACAGATTGAATACATCTTTTGTCAAGCAAATTCACATAAACAATTTTCATCCCAATTCACATAAACTAAACATACATCATAGTTCTATATTCAAAGTAAAGTCCTGCAAATTCAATAACGACATCTATCATTGCAATATCATTCTTTCTAATAATCATGTAGTGTTCTATCTCATAAAGCATGTAAGTAAAACATCAATTCATAGCAATGTTATCCAATATCCTGAAATCATATAAGTTCTAAGTCTCAAAATGCATCAAAACAAAGTATCCATAGTAGTCTAAAATATAAAATCCACTGAATGTCAAACTAAGTCGAGGTGAGACCTCACACAATACAAATGCTAGGTATGTGTCCAAGAAATTTGAAGGTCATTGCTTCACATGCAAAATGTATGGACATAGATCAGTTGAATGTAGATATGGAGCAAATAATCTAGTACTGGATATGCATCCAAGACCAAATGGCAACTAGATGAGAAATTATGTTAACCGGGGAAACATGAACTGACAAAGACCCTATGGCAACTGGTTTAGTCCATTTGAGATGGAAAAGGTAACAAATGTCATTTGCACTATCTGTAACAACTTTGGTCATGTGGATATGAATTGCAGAAGAAGAATTGGGACAGGTAATGCAAGACCTTGTAGATCATCTGGAATGGCCTTCTATCATTGTCATAAACTGGGACACATGACAAAATTTTGTAGATCCAGAAAGAGCAAACCGGATAATCCTTCTAAAGATCAAAAAGGCAAGCAGAAGGTCAATATTGAAGAAACCAGAGAATAAATGAATCGAATATTGAAGAAGAGTGATGATTTACCTGGAGAAGAAACTAATCCTTCATCCAGTGTGGAGAATCTTGCACCGGTGAACTAAGCCTTTTCAATATAACTAAGGGGAGTATAACAGTAAATCCACTTTCGGACCCCTTGAGATGAATGAGTGGTAAGAGAATTTGAATGCATGAAATTTTGATAACTTTTTGACAATCGGTTATCAACTGGTTTTACATCTGTCAATGTTGTATGTATCATTAAGTGGTGTAATTAGGGTTTGTAACCCTAACAGGCGAGCATTTCATGCAGTAGGTAGAAAGGATAAAAGCAAGTTTCACTTATTTATTTTTACCCTAATGCATTCGAAAAAGAATTTTTTAGCGCTTGCAAAGATAAGAAAGTATTGTTAGCTGATTTTAGTCAAAGTTGTATCATGATCTAAGTAATCCATCTAATTTCAAGGTTGGTGAAGACTGAATTGGTGTGCACTTGAGTATTCAATCGGTAAATGAGGTAGCGCATGTAAAATAAGGTATTTCTTTAAAAAATCCTGCTTCGAATCTAGTCTATCTGAAATGGCAACGTCTTCTAAACTAGTAGATAAATTGATGATCACATCTGAACCTATGGAAGTTGTAAAGGCGGAATGAATTGTGTCTTATAATGCTTTATCACAAGTTCCTAGTGGTGTCGTAGTGAAAGGAGATTTGTCTAGCTACATTGATTGCAAGATTAAGGATTTAGGATCATTGTCAATATATTCTCAGTTGAAATCCCTTTGCAATGAAAATTGAAAGATTCAACCACAATACATTAGGGTTTATGAGAAAGGTTTTCATAATGCAACATATTTTCTTGAAGATTTTGAAGAGGATCATATCTAAATTATTTTGAGTCGTGTTCATGGGGAAAACATGTATTTAGCAAGGACTCATACTATAACCAAGGAAGCTATTCAAGCTGTAACTGGTTTTTACTCAACCGGTGAAGTACCTAAGCTGAGGTGAATTTCAAAAGAGAGTAAACACTCTAACCAAATCAACCTCTGATGGGCATGCTTTTTCTATCAATAACATCAAGGACCCAGCGGTTAAGTTGGCAACTATGGTTATAGGCTACCAAATATTCTATTCTAGTTGATTGAATAGTGTTCCATCTGTAGCAGTGCGTACTACTTATAAGATGATAGCTGAAAATGTTAATTATGACCTATGTGAGGCCATAAGAATCCAATTATTGTTGAATCTTCAGTCTATCAAGAAGGATAGTAGTCAAAAGTTTAAATTTGGATAGTTTGGAGATAGAAAGAATGGAGATTCAAACCCTATTGGACATGTGATGGTATAATCTTTATGATTTCATTTGATTTGCAATGTCTTAGGTAATCTTCATATGTTATGGTGGATCTTTGTTGTTGTTAGGCTAGGGTTTTATGGTTGAATCCATTTAGTCTTTCATCATTGTTGTTATCCATTTTCACCATATACATTTTGGCACGCTCAGTGGGACTCTTGTCCCTTTTGCATTTAACATCTTTGGTTGCAGATTTTGTTTTGAAGTTGTAGATCTGACATTTTTGACAACATTTTGATATTTTCATGTCTGTGCACTTTCAGATTGCGTTTTTTATTTTCTGTCATGTCTGTGACATCTTGAACCGCGTCTGCGTCTTCGACAATATTTTATTTTTTTTGCAGATTTCAGGAAATGCATCTGTGTTCTATAGTCATGTTTGTGAAGTCTTCAGGCGCATCTGTGTTAGGGAGCCACGTCTATGTTCGGGAGTCGTGTTTATGTCAGATCTAGGTGCATCTATGTGTTCTTGCAGTGTCTATGTCTGTGACAACTGCGTTTGTGTTCAGTTGTTGCATTTTTGGTTTCTTTGATTCAGTTTTGGTTGTTTAAGTTTTAGATCTCGTTTATTTTGAGCTAACATTTTCAAATCTGGCTAACGAAATTGGGGCAGTTTGTATTGAAAGCAAAATCATTTTGTTGAAGGCCCCTATTTTCACAAAGTCTTTTGGATCTAAAATTTACCTAACTTGTGTGCTTGCAGGAAGGGGTGATCATTTGAAACAATCCAAACTACTAATAGATCTTTGTTGCAGGACCTTGGCAAGGGTTTTTGATCTTTCATTGTGTGCCTTGTTTTCATAGATTAGCAAAAACTTCAATTGGTGCACTAAAATTGAACCATTGTCTTTTGTGTCTTGAGCAATAGGCTCTTTTTGTTTAATCTTTAGAGGGCCTATCTCCCCGTGTGGTCATTAGGACTACTAGTGAAGAGAGAACAACCCAAGTGGTAGCAAATGACTCATTCGTTGTTGATAAGCCTTAAGATGATTAAAAGTAGTTTGTCTTCGTTCATCCAATAGTTTAAGTTCTTGTAAGCGAGAGACCCTGTAGTCTTCATCACTGATAATTTTTTCAAAAGAGACTCATAAAGAGGGTAACTCAACCTCAATAGGCAAGATAGCTTCAGTGTCGTAGACAAGTGAATAGGGTGTAGCTCCTGCAGGTGTGCAGATGCTTGTGCAGTAAGCCCAAAGTGCGGGATTAAGTTGGATATGCCAATTATGGCCAGCGTCATCGACTATCTTTTTCAAGATTTTAAGGATTGTTTTATTAGATGCCTCAGCTTGACCATTACCTTGGGGATAATAAGGTGTGGAAAAATGATGGGTAATATGGAAGCGGTCACAGAGTTCATGAACATCCTGATTTTTGAAGGGACGCCCATTATCACTGATGATGGAAATAGGAATACCATATCGACAAATGATATAGTTGAGAATGAATGTAGCAATTTGTTTTCTAGTGACTTGTGTGAGAGGCATGACTTTGATCCATTTTGTGAAATACTCTATGGCAGTGATGATGAATATATGACCGTTGGAAGATGGAGGGTGAACCTTGCCTATGAGATCGAGTCCCCACTGACAAAAGGGCCAAGGAGTCACAATTGGTTGAAGTTCTTGCGCTAGCACATGGATGAGGTCTCCATGAGGTTGACACTGCTTACATTTCTTGACAAACTGATATGAATCTTTTTCCATATTGGGCCAGTGATATCCAATCCTGATGAGTTTCTTGGCTAAGGTAGGACCACTAGAATGTGGACCACATATCCCTTCATGTACTTCATGTAACACAATCTGAGCTTCATCACTTTCTAAACATCTAAGAAGAGTTCCATCTAGACCTCGATGGTATAGGATATCGGCTAAAATGACATATCGAAAAGATTGGCCAATGAAAGTGTGACGTTTGTTGTTGGATAGGTCAGGAGGAAGGGTATTGTCACGAAGGTATGTGAAAATGGAACCATATAACTGGGACTCAGGACCGACAACACATATCATCTCAGTAGGAGTGATTTCATATGAGGGAAGCAAAAGGTTATCCACCAAGAACTCGTAGCGGGTCTCATTCGATGGTAGATCAATTAGTGAAGCAATTGTAGCCATGGCATCCGCAGCTCGATTTTACTCTCTGGGTATCTGCTCAAAGTCTATCTTCATGAAATGTTGTTTTAGGTCATCCACCATTATTTTGTAAGGCATTAATATATCATCCTTTGTTTGGTAGTCATTAGTTGCTTGACGAATTACAAGTTGAGAGTCCCCAAAAACACGAAGTTCCTGGATCTTCCACTGAACTGCAATCCGTAATCTAGTTGGTAATGCCTCATATTCTGCTATGTTATTAGTGCAGGGAAATGATAATTGATATGATTTTGGTATAGAATCCCCTTGAAGAGTTATGAAGAGGATGCCAACTACTGCCCCATGTTGTGTGTATGAGCCGTCAAAGTAGAGTTGCCAAGGCCTTGCATGTGACACTGTTAAAATGGATTCATCTGGAAATTTTGAAATTAGAGGAACATCATCTAACATGGGAGCATCTGCTAACTGATCTGTGATAGCTTGTCCTTTTATTGCTTTTCTGTCCACATACTCAATGTTGAATTCACTCAGGAGCATCACCCATTTGGCTAGTCACCTAGTAAGTGTTGCTTTATTGAGAAGGTATTTCAATGGATCGATCCTTGCAACCAACTTAGTCTTATGAGTTAGCATGTAATGTCATAATTTCTGTGAAGCAAAGACCATAGTGAGACATGCACGCTCAATTGGTGTGTAGTTTAGCTCATATCCCACCAATGTGCGACTAATATAGTATACTGCCTTTTCTTTGCCCTCAGCAATTTGTTGTGCTAAGAGTGCCCCCGGTGTTGTTGAAGTAGCTGATATGTATAGTAATAGAGGTTGGTCCAGAACTGGTGGCATCAAAACTGGTGGATTCAGAAGATAATCTTTTAAGTGCCTAGAAAGCTTGTTGACAATTATCATCCCATTTGAATTTGATGTTTTTAATGTAGCAAGTGCTGAAAAGGATGTTGTGCTATGAATCTTCATATGGACTGGAGTCTCCCTTGCAAAGATCAAAGTTGACTGATATTTCTTGGTGGTTTCATCTCTAGGATGGCCTTGACTTTTGCTAAATCGGATTCGATTCCTCTTTTTGATACAATGAATCCTAGGAGCTTCCTAGAGGTTACTCCAGAGACACATTTCTTGGGGTTTAATCTTACTTTATACTTTTCCAACTGATCAAAGACAATTGAAAGTATGTCCAAATGTGTATCTCTATCTATTGATTTACCCAAGAGGTCATCAACATAATCTTCCATAGTCACATGCATGAGATCATGAAAGATAGTAGTCATGGCTCTTTGATATGTAGTGCCTGCATTTTTTAGCCCAAAGGGCATAACATTCCAGCAAAAAGTTCCCCAAGAACAAGTTAATGTTGTTTTGTGCTGGTCCTCGGATGTGATTTTTATTTTATTGTAACCAGAGAATCCATCCATCAAGGATAACATCGCATGACCTGCTGTGAGATCAAAAATCAAGTCAATATTTGGTAATGGAAAATCATCCTTAGGACAAGCTTTGTTGATGTCTCTGAAATCTATACATATTCTGATACTACAATCTGGTTTACTGATAGGCACTAAGTTGGAGATCCATTCAGGATAATCAATTGGGCATATGAATCCGACATCCAATAATTTCTCAAGCTCTGCTTTGACTAATAATGCGACTTGTGGATGCATCTTTCTTAATTTCTGTTTCACTAGTTTTGCCCCCAATTTAACTGTCAAATGATACATTACCAAATCCAGAACCAATCCAGGCATATCAACGTATGACCATGCAAAGTTGATTTGTCGTTCTGTGAAGAAACTTATGAATTTTGACCTTTCTGACTCTGTCAAAGATTGAGCCAGGAATATGTTGTGTGGAACTTCTTCTGTGCCAATGTTTGTTTTGATAGTCTCCTCTACCAACATGGTTGACTTTTCCTATATGATGTTGGGAGAATGTCGAGCCTTCCATCTTTGGGTGCCTCAGAGAGGTTTTCGCCCTTAGATAGGTCCTTTCTTTTTACTTTTTTGGGGTTAGATAGTGCCACAATGTGGTTTTCGCCATAAGACCCTTGGTTTGTTTTTATTTTTATATTTTTGCAACTAGAAGGCCCGACACCCTCACCAAAATATGCCATGCTATTGAGTTCTATAGTGTATCCCACTTTATGGTCCCCAAGGGGAAGATCATCTCACATTCCAAGATAGTCAATAAAAACTTCATCATTTTGGAATGTGTCAAACTGTGCAGGTCCTTCATGGTCCCAGTCAATAAGTTGCCTGTGAACAAGGGGAAGGCCTTTGATGTCTTTGAAGTTAGCAGGGCTAAGAGTGAAGATGGAGTTATATTCAAGTATGTCGAGGTAGTTATCAAGGTCATCATTGGCACTCTCCTCATCAGTCTCGATCGTGAATGAATCCAAATTATCATGACTAGTAGTGCATTCTGGGACAGGTGTTCTCATTCTATGTGATTTCAACCTAGGACCTAGAGGCAAGGACTGTATGGGATCCTCCGAGGTTGTTTGTTGACCAACTTTTAATTTTTCATAAAATTCCTCTTCTTCTATGGGTTCATCTAGCTCTCTGAATGTCTCGGTGAGCTCGTAGTCACTGGCAGATTTGTCTGAACCCCATTCCTATTCATTGGAATCTGTGGAATAGTGATTCTCTTGTTGAATTTTGGTAGCTTTGATTTGTAATGCTTCTTTTGTCCTTTGAGTGTGGACCTTGGAAGTCACAAAACCAAGTCCCTTCTTGCGTTCCTTTTTGAATGTCAATTTAGGTTGTAAGGGTTCAATGATGCCTTCCTTTCTTAAGCCAAGAGGGCTTTTGCCATCATACCCAAATTTTTGTAGGATCTTGAACACTTTGCCATACTTTTCACATGGTATGCTGATGTGATCTTGTGTATCATTTTCAAGGTCTTTGTAAAGCATTTTGTATAAGTCTTCCTCTTCTAGTTCACCCCATCTTTAAAAGATGGTAGGGTCCCATTTGAGTATAATGATATATACCTACTTATTAGGATGTGGTCTTCCATATTCTTTTGGTGAACTCGTGACTTTTTGTAAGTACATGATTTGATTCAAATTGTATTCACCCATGCCCTTGTCCTGAAATTTTCCCTTAAGCTCACCTTGTTTTGATGTCGAAGGTTTTAATGACTCAGGATCAATGTATGTAGAAGAAGGAACAACTTCCCTATTACTTGGGATGATCGTTTCAGTTTTTGGTCTCAACTTATTGCAGTATATGAATGGATTAGGATCACCATTAATTGTTATCTTCTTCCAAACCACTATAAATAACTGTATCCATGGTGAAAACTATGGATAACATGTGCTGATTAGTTCATACCAACACTATGTCTCCCCATAAACTCGTTTGATCAAATTTATTTGATCAGTTGTAGGGCGTAACCCCTACCGGCTGGGAGCCTTCTGTATTTACAGAGCTGAAAGTGTCACATGTATGGCCACACAAGTGGATGCCCTTACTAGCACCTTTTTTGTTTTACAAGCCAAAATCCTTCTAGTTGTTGGGGCAGGAGGTCGGACCTCTGGTAGCGGCCCACACACATACGGTTCTTAGTAGAGATACAAAGTTCACCATGAGGATTTTTCATGGGGACTGATGCTTGGCTGCCCTGAGAAGTGAGTGTTGAGGGTGGAGCCAATGGAGTCAAGCATCTAAGTATCAACTCTGAATAGTGTAGCCTCGGGGGAAACTCCATGTGGGATCAACAACTATTATCTTAGCTAGCCATAAGAATTGTGCTTGACTTATTTTGAACAATCAAACATTCAAGACCAAACACCAAAACATTATGTCTTTTGTGTCTTCAAGTGTATGCAAAACAATTTTACATCAAACAACACACTTTTCTTTGAGTCATTTGAGTCTAAACACTTGCAAACATTGAGTCTTCATCAACACTATGTTCTCTTGTCATGAAAAAATTCAAACATTCAAATTTGGTCACAACAAGCAACTTCATAGATTGGAAAATTACACAAAGTTTGTAGAAACACGTCTGTGTCTGACAGACCTGCGTCTATGTCATCTAACCGCATCTGTGAAGGGCAGAAACATGTTTGTATCTTTTGAGCAACATAGCAACATCTCATAAACGCGTCTGTGTCTGACAGAACCACATCTGTGTCATTGAAGCACGTCTGTGTCTGATAGAATAGTGCCTATGCCCTTTAAGCATGTCTATGAAGTATAAAGGCACATCTATGTTCGGGATTGAAAACTTTCATAATTCATAAAACAAGAGCAATCAGTTTCAGCATTCTTGAGCTTCCTAGGTTATCTTTTCAGGTTTTCATCTAGAATTCAACCTGTCTTTGGGTCTCACAAAGTCCATCATTGCTTTACACCTAACATTACATTCACATTTGTCTAAACTTGAGTTAAAAGGTCACTTGCTTATCCTCATCATACTTTGTCAGCACATTACATACAACAATATTTCTCTAAGTGGTCCCTCATCAAGGTCTATCACTTTTGGGTCTCATTTGGTGTTGCTTAGAGTCAAGGTCTACTTACCTCATCAAGAGAAACTATCATCTCTTTGGAAGTCACACCTACTCTACTACATACATAATTGGTCTTACACTTTGGACATTGCAAGTAAACCTCAGATTCATTTACATTCCATCCAACCCTTGGTCTTCCATACTCTTTCCATTTTCATCTAGTCTCACACATCTTGGTCAATACCTAGTTCATTGTTGAAACCCATTCCCAAAAATCTAGGAGAGAAACTAAAGAGGCTCAAGAGTCCACAAACATGAGTTCCTATGAATATGACAATGATATCTTTTTCAATTCTAATCATACTACATTACCTGACATGGATGCTTATAGAAACATTCCAAATGTTGAGCACATGGACACTACAAACAACAATGATACACACAATGACAATATGGACAAAATTTCCATACATTCAGCAGAAGTGGAAGACACCATTATGAATCCCCATTTCAATCGATTGGTTGAGGAACAAATAAGGAGAGATAGACAATACTTTCTACAAGTGATGGCACAAAGTGGAGCCAAGATTCCTCGTGATTTTGACATGTCTCAAATAATGGAAAATTGACCTTTGCAACAACCTCACCTCAACATGGATCAAAGGAGGCCTAATAGTGGAGGCAATAGAGGACCACATATGGTGCCTGAATCACCATCATCTTTGTTTCAAAAACCTGAGGTCCCACATACACATGGTCAAGCATATGATACTCACCTTCATAGACCATTATGGAAGTCTTATGTAGAAAAATATGCTCAATCACATACCAATGCTAAGGATCAACCACCAAAGCAATTGGATATTCAAAGGCATGCTCAAAATTTGGACACAAGGAAACTCTGTGTCAAATTTGGGGGCAACACACTAGAACAAACTCATGACATTCCTATAGAGTATGGTATACATGGACAAAACAGATATTCCGTTCCTCAACATGACTCTATACCAAGTGGTCCATATACACAACATCATTATAGACCTCCTCCATATGAAAATGTGTATGATCAATATCATCCATATATGCAACATGCTCCTCCTCCACTCGGTGGTTTAGGCATGGGGTACGGTCCAAGAAATCGGTCTCCACCTAAGAATAATTTCGAACAGCAAATCAAGGATTTACAAAAGAAGATGGAGGACATAAATACACTGAAGCCAACTTACACAATGAGAGACATATGTCCTTATCCATTTGACAATAGCATTCCAATGCCTCCATTTCCTACACACTTTGTGATGCCTAAGTTTGATAAGCATAGAGGCAAAGGAGATCCTAAGGCACACATAAGATAGTTTTTCATAGCCTGCATTGAAGTAGTAGCAGAAGAGACATATTTGATGAGATTATTCCCACAAAGCTTAGGTGATCAAGCTATGGAATGGTTCTCCCAACTTCCACTCGAAATTAAGTCATGGGGTGATTTAGCAGAGGCATTTATACAACATTTCTCATACAACATAGAGACAGACATATCAATCACTACCGTGTGCAACATTAAGCAAAAGGATGGAGAATCTTTTTCATCATTTTTACAAAGATGGAGGAATCTAGCCAGTAGATGCTCTTGTGAAATTCCACAAAAACAAATGGTAGAGATGTTCTTAGAATGTTAACAAAGACATTGGTTATGACCTAAGAAAGCTTGTTTGTCCAGCTTCAAGGACGTCATTTTTCAAAAAGCTAGTGGCAAACAAGGTAATCACTATTCCATATTTTCCTCCATATGAACCAAAGGTCAAACCAAATTGGTGGAATTACGATGAGTATTGTGAATTTCATAAGAGCAAGGGCCATAAAACAAGAAATTGTCATCGACTAAAGAATATCATACAAGATCTCATTGATAGAGGTGGCATTGAAATTGAAGGACACTCATCCAACCAAGAACATGAAATGTTTAAGGAAGCATTCCCAAAGCATGACAATGGAAAGTCTAAAGCCACAGATGACCAAACCAACTATACTAGAGCACCCTATAACTGTGATTCAATTGTCAATCACATTTCGATGGACAATTATTTCTCTACCATTATCATCAAGGACAAAACACCTGAAAATTCTACCCAAAGACCCAAGATTGTCCTAAAAGGCATTGGATCTTCTTCCAAACCTACCTCTGAATGTAATGTTACAAATCATCGAGGTAAATTCATTTTGCAAGGTGCCCTAGCTAAAAACACCGCTTCCTCATCAACTAAGCCTGAGTATGACCTTGTAGAACAATTAGGGAAGACACCCATGCTTATCTACATTATCAAGCTCTTACGCATATCCCCTGCACATAAAGCCATTCTTGATAAAATCTTGAGAGGCATTGTTGTTCCTATTGATTTGAACATGGACCAGTTTCAAGCCATGGTGGGATACCTTTCCATTCCACACTCCTACATTCACAGAAGCTGACGATACCTCCATAAGTCAGCCACATAACGTACCTTTACACATTGAATCCTTCATATACAAACATCAAATAAAATGAGTCCTGATAGATGGAGGAGCAGGTCTAAACATTTGTACATTGAGCACTATTAAACAATTGGGACATTCTGATAAAGTTGTGGATTCTACAAAAAAAATTACCATCAAGGCATATGATGATGAAGAGCGTTCATCTAAAGGCACAATCACCTTACCTCTCAAAGTTGGGCCAGTTACAAAGGATGTGGTTTGTCAAGTCCTAGACCAAGATCTCACATACAATATATTACTAGGATGTCCTTAGATTCATGAAATGAGGGCAGTCCCATCTACATATCACCAATGCATTAAGTTTCCTCACAATGGAGTTGAAGTGACTTTCACAGCTAACCCAAATCCATTCATATATTGCAACAATCTGTGACCTAGATCAAAAATAAAAATTCCAGCCAATCGAGAGGCTATTCCTTCATCAGCATATGTGGATCTAGAATCCTTAAAAGCTTCTACATCAAAACAAGCAAAGATCAAAGAAAAGTTCAAGTTTAAAGACATGGGATGTGGTGAGTATATCTTTCATGTTGATCAACTCCCACTATCTCCTAAGGTATCCAGTCTATAAGAACAACCTACAAACAACTTGCAATGCCAAGGAATTGGGTGTGAACCACCTAGTGTTGTGGCTACTAAGTCCGAATGCAAATATCCTCTAGTGGTGCAAGCAACTCTTGATATCAATAGTCCTAAGAGTGGTTCCAGCAAAGAATCTATTAAGCATATCGCCAACCCTCTTGATAACTCACATAGCTTTACCATATCATCTTCTCATTCCATTTCCACTCCACTTCTAGACTTGGATCAATAAGAATTACAAAAACCCTTACTCATTGGGGATCAAGAATCAAGCTTTGAAAAGAAAAATCTAAAAGTAAAAAATAAAGAAAAGTCCTTCAGTCTAAATTAAAATCAAATGCTATTGGACTTTGCAAAAATCAAAGTCAAGGATAAAAATCCTATGTATGAGAAAGAACAAGAGTTGATCTCCCCTAATATCAAAATAACCAGGGGCAAAAATTCTAAAATTTCAAGTGAAAAAGAATACTTGTTGATCCTAAGTCTCCATCATGCCATGATACTTTCATTTCTTTTCGCAATCATAAGCCTTCATCACTCATCGACTTGTTCCACACATCCTTTCCCTTCTGGTGATACATCATGGACCTTTAATTGAGCTTCCTCAAGGGACTTTGTTATCAGGGATGCCCAAACATCTTTAGGTGACATGCATATGGGCCTACGTAGTCCACATGCTAGTAATTCTATCTTAGTTCCTTCATCAAGGAAGACAGTCACTCGAGCTACACATCATTCATTCAAGGAACAATACAACTACAATCATAAGGTTAAACCTTGCACATTTGAGGTAGGTGACTTGGTTCTCAGAGAAAATCCTAAAAATATGCAAGACAAAGAGAAGAAGGGCAAGTTCGAACCGAACTGGCTTGGTCCCTACATTATCACAGCAGCCTATGGATCTGGTGCATATCAACTCTCAACTACAGAGGGTGAACCTTTGGAGGACCCTATCAACAGCATACATCTTCGCAGGTTTCACACATAGCTCTTCAGAGTATCCAAATTCAAAAATAAAAAAAATAAAAAAATATCAAAAATACAAAAAAAAAATCAAAAAATTCAAAAACACAAAAAAAAAAATACAAAAATTCAAAAATACAAAAAAAAAATACAAAAAAATTGAAAAATTGAAAAATCAAAAAAAAGTAAAGAGAAAACATTTCGTCCAACGGTGAAAACCACTTTGGTGGCGCCCTGGGCAAGTACCGTGGTGAAAACTGGGTCACCGGCGCCATGCGTAGAGACATTGCTCCTCCCTCCTTCAGGATTCCATTTCATCCTTTCACTTTGCACACACTCACAGCCTATCCATCCATAATAAACTTACCCATTCCCATCATGGCTTGTTATTGATCTACCCAAGATTGGTAAACCATTCATAATAATACCCTTTTCCCCCTCTTTCCATCCATAATAAATCAGCTCCTATCTGTGGCTAAGGCAAATCCTATGTCTAGTAATGGGTGTGGAACTAAGAACATCACATGTTTTGAGGAGTACAGTTTCTTCCAATTTTCTTCAGTCTATACGCGCACAATCCGCAATAAAGCAACATCTGCATCGCCAATCCATAATAAAGTTCTGTCTTCTTCGCAATAAAGTATCAGTTTCATGGATTCAGTTAGTTTCAAATGAGACAACAGTAACAATGGACTTCAACAAATCAAATCTTTCAATAGACTTAGACAACATATGGTTCAATGTTATCTATCCTTTTTGTGAAAGTAAACATTGTGACCACAATCAAATAAGACTTATACAAGTGACAAGAGACACTAAACTTGAGGACTATAGTGGATGTTGGTGTCAAGTCTTGGTTTTCTTTGATTTTATTTTCTGGTGACATGTCTTTTAGCTTTTCCGGGATGTCTCTGACTAGAGATTCTATCTCCAGGATGTCTTTGACTAGAAAGGTGAGGATGGGGTATCGTCACCTATTTTTCTTTGATGTCTATGGATTGTCTCTTAGTAATGCTATGACTTGTCCAAGGATATGAGGACACTGCGAGTCTAGTATGAACTAGGGCATTCCTTGTTTGTGACTGTCTTATCTCCATGCAAATAGGTACAATGAATGTCTAGGTCAAACATATACCTCAATTGTCATAACCTACTTGCCATAATAAAGCTCAATGATGATAACGCATAAGAATCTCTTTTCACTTTCATATCTTCTATCTTCCATCCCCCGTTCTTGATTGACTTCCATCATCCTTCTTGAGTCCGTGTAGCCTGCTATCACATGACTGAGTATAATGACACACCAAAAAAAATTGCATTTTATGTAATTGCACCTGCATTACCACATATTAAGCATTTCATACATACATATAGATATCACAATTGCATCACATCCTGCACACAACACATGTTAGCACATTTTACATTTTTATCATGTAAATAGTTATTTGCATTATCATATTCATCTTCATTTCATACATTCACATTCACATATGCATAACATATTAAAAACATTAAAGATCAAACAATAGTGCATTACATCATTTACATATTTGCATCCATATCATAAGCATCATATAGAAACATACATCATGAAACATCTCATCACATAGAAACATACATCATGAACCATAATCATCACATAGGTACACATGCATATAGTTGTTGCAAAGATGAATCATCTCATATATATAATCATAAGTGTCATGATACAATGATGTCAAAATCATATGGCTACAATCACCCGAAGGTGTCTACATCATAATTTTAAATGGTACAAATCTGATACATAGGGAGTCCTCTATGGCAATGATGAACTCCCTCCCTCGGAGCCACCTGGCCTCGATGGAGTTTGAGACCTAGAAGGACCCACCCCAGGATCATCTCTCATGCCCCCTCTATCTGGTGGTAGTGGCGGACCCATAACCCCATCACTGGACGCTTGTCTCCTCTGACTCCCTCCAGTAGTCATCGCTATCTGTGATGGTCTATAGAAGCTCCTCACCCACTGCTCTGGTGGCACTGCCCCGTAGTATAGGTCTCACTAATAACCTATCTCCTCCCCTACCCGCAGAACATAGGCGTATCCAGCCCCTATGTCCTCTGTTGCCTACCTCCCAGCCCTCAATCTTGTCTCAGCCTCAGTGTAGCGCTAGATAGCTTGATCTCGCTCCCGCTCAATATCCCTCAGCTATCTCCCTCTCCAGGTCCTCGATCTCATCTGCCTATCCCTAGCAGATCTCCCTCAGCTCAAACAGCTCATCCTCCTCCTCCTTGGCCCCCTATGCTTGTGCCTGTGGCTCCCCCTGTACTGGTGGTTTTGCCTTTGCCTATGCCTCTACCTCTACCTATACTTGCCTCTATCCCTGTCCCTGCACCTGTCTAGGACCCTGTGCTACTGGCACCTGTAGTGGCAATCCACCACGACCCCTCACCACCCAAGCCTGCCTCTCCTCTCCACCCTCTCTCTGCAGAGCCACCTTCCTCTCTCCAACTGAACCCCACCTCCTCCGTCGGCCTCTCCCCCCACCATCTCCATCATCATCCTCATCCCCCCCACCATCTCCATCTATCTACTCCCCTAGTTTTGTCAGTCATGGAAATGGATGCTCAGCCCAATATGCAGTGTACTCTGCATCCATACCTGCATCCTCAATCTCAAGCCACATATCCCATGGCATGGGCACCATCTCTACCAGCTGCATCACGGCTTGATCATATGATAATAGTGGCCCAAAGTGTTCCTGGTCTCGCACTGTCTGCGCATACATACCAGAACCCTGTGGCATCTACTGGATCCTGCCAAACTACCTGCATACCCTATCCATTAACTGCCTCTCTAGTACATAGGGTGTCCACCCAATCAGATATTTGCTCCTGAAAGTATAGTGTAAATCCACTGCATCATCCTCCCACTACTCGCACTCATGGTACGGCCTCCATATCACAGTGTCAATCTCATCAAGCACCCTACACCAGTACTCCAACCTGCCAATCCATGGTTGTGAGGTAATCATATCATATAAATGAACAAAACTATGTCCATGACCCCGACCTCTTAAATGTATCATTCATGTGACTGGCAGATGCTCATATGCCCAAACCTGCAACAATGTGACTCCATAGCCCAATCCTACGGATCCATGATAAACAAACTGATGAAGCTCATAGTACAAGTGTGCTAGCACACACGATCCCCAAGCATATCTGGTATGTTGTGTAACCAGTGTCTCCAAGGTGCTCCCCCAGCCCACAGCCAACCCTTGTGATGCCCTATCTGGACACAGGAACCCACTAATCACTCCTCCTAACACTGCTGGTAGTGCCAGTCCTATCACTATCATCATGTCCCATGCCACATGTCCAGCCCTCATCTTCAATCCCGGATCCTAGAACACTCATCTTAGGGCCTCTCTGTCTTCATCTCAATCATAGGGTATCAGCTCCCCATCGATCGGTATCCTCAATATCTTGTAAACATCCTCTATGGTGACTATCATCTCACCCATCGGCAAATGAAATGTGCATGTCTCAGAATGCCACCTCGCAGCAAGGGCAATCAGCAAACCCATGTTCGCCCGAAACTCAAGCACATATAGAATGTATCTCAGACCCATAACCTCAATGGCAGCCTTGTCCTCGAATGTCAGCTCTGGTCGTAATCTCTGAGTCGATGGGAATCTCTCCCATGACTCCAACATAGGTAAGTACTACTGCAGTCAAGCAAATCAATCATGTCAGTCAAAGTGACACTCACTATTCATCACAAAGTGTTCCTATCTATCCTAGTGACACTCACTATTCATCACAAAGTGTTATCTATCCTAGTGACACTCACTGTTCATCACAAAGTGTTGCTTCTGCTCCTAGTGGTACTCCCTGTTCATCACAAACTACTATGTGTTTTGCACTCCCTGTTCATCACAAAGTGCTGCTCATATTTGCACTCCCTTTTTATCACAAAGTGCTGCTCATATTGACACTCACTGTTCATCACAAAAGTGTTGCTCATATTGGTACTCCTTGTTCATCACAAAGTACTATGTCTTGGTACTCACTGTTCATCACAAAGTGCCTCGATCTATCCTAGTCTTCCCTAGAGGACCTCCTTGAGTGTATCCTCTTAGAAGCTTATCCAATCGATAGTGTATGTTCATCACAGAACTGTCGATTTGCCCTTGAAGACATAAACGCGCCTTCATGACATAAACGCGCCTTCATGACATAAACGCGCTTACAGACTGCACAAACATACCTACTCTGCATAGATGCGCTTGAAATACACAGACGTGTCTCTGCTCTACACAGACGCACCCGTCCTGCACAGACGTGCCCACATTTCACAAACATGCCTACATAATGCAGACGTGCTCGCATCTGGCACAAACACTTTTCCCAGCATAGACACGCCTGGCACCAATGCAAACGTGCCTACACGTTTTTGACATTTTTTGACATTATCCTAAAGCACATTTATTGCACTACCTAAGATGCATTAATGACAACATTTATTACAACAAAGTACAAGGAGGTTTTGAGGTACTTACCGGCTCTCCTGCATCTGCTGGCCTCTGAAATCGGCGAACGCGATTGAATCTGTGCACTAATGCCATCGTTGCTGACTGTTGCTACTCAATTCTCTCTCTACGCTCTTATCTCTTGGATGTGTGGATTACAATGAGGATGTGTTCTCTCATAGTCTATCTTATAGACTACCCTAGCCTTAGCCCTAGCCCTCTTTTCCTGAGTTAGTCTTCATTATCCCGTGACTTTGTCACTCCATCCGGTCAGTCTTTTCTAGCCTTTCTTTCTTATCAAGAGATTGTCTGTGATTTTTTTAGACATTTTCATCCAATCTCTTGAGGGGGCATATATCCCATCTTGGGGCAACTTTGTATCAGTTCATATTATCTTCTTTGAAACAACGAAAAAGCTGCATTGTCTCAAAGAGGGGCAAAATGTAGACACCTAAAATTGTCCTATCTAATTAAATAAATATTTTATTTATTTAAGCCTAATTCTTCTATTAATTAAATAAATCTTTATTTATTTAATTAATTCATTTATCTTCTTCTAGCCTTATTTCTCATTTAAATAAATACATTTATTTATTTAAATTATCCTTTTCCTAAATTAAATAAATATTTTATTTATTTAATTGATCCCACTTCTTCTATTAATTAAATAAATCTTTATTTATTTAATTAATTCATTAGCCTTTTCTACCTATGACACATGTCATTTATCTCTTAATTCCTACAATACCTACCCTCTCATTATTTTCTTATTTTCTCTACCTACCCTCTAATCATAGCCGACCATTTATCTTTTACACCTCTCAATCTTATCCCTCCATTTCTTATAGTGTCTTCTATATAAGGAGATGCTTCCTTCATTATCAAACCCTAACTAACTACTTGATTACTCGACTACACTACGCCTTTGCACTTTCATATGTGATCCTACTTGCAACCATATTTCCATTCTTTATTGAGCTCTTGTGCACATAAAATCTGAGAGCAAATATATCAAGCAAGATCAATGGAGATAGGAAGAATGGAGATCTAAACTCTATTGGACATGTGATGGTATAATCTTTATGATTTCATTTGATTTGCATTGTCTTAGGTAATCTTCATATGTTATGGTGGATCTTTGTTGTTGTTAGGCTAGGGTTTTATGGTTGAATCCATTTAGTCTTTCATCATTGTTGTTATCCATTTTCACCGTATACACCAATAATTTGTTGGCATCTCCAGTGGACAAAAAGAATGCAAGATTGGATATAGTTGAAATTCAAACTGCAAAATTTGAAACTAGTAGTGTTCCAACCATAAGTGGTAAAGGTAAGAAGAAGAAGGTTGAGCAAGCACCTTCGGTGATAAAAAGTAGAAGAATGACACAAAGTGTCTAAACCAAAAAGGAACCGGAACCTAAAGTATATGCAAACAAGGAGACTACGTCAAAGAAAAGAGGTCGGAAACTAATTCTCCAAGCAGAATCTGAAGGTACTGATACTGAGGAAGAACCCAAGAAAATGAAAGTAATCAGTAAAGTAGCCAAGCAAGTGAAGGAAGTGCCAAAGGCAACTGTCTTTTGATGTCTTAACTTACAAGCCTGAGACTACCTTTGATAGAACAATGAAGACATTAGGAAGAAACAAATTTGACAATGTCAAAAGATCATTTTGATTCATTCAATGAAGATGAAAAGGAACAAATTATTCAATAGGTAATCAATTATTTGTGCCATTATAATAGATTACCTTGTGATCTTGAAAAGGATATCTCTAATTCCTTATATACTATTCTTTTGAATAGATGGGAGGAAGCAATAAAGAAAGAAAAAGAAATCATAGATGATGTATTTGTGCAATATTTTTTTGATTTGTCAAAGGATGAGTTGAATGAATTGGTTGATAAGTACAAAGTTCATTTTGCTTACAAGACAAGAAGATTGAAGCTAATTAGTGGAAAGGTGCAACTTGTTGAGACTCAAACTCGTCAGATTGCTCGTAATATCCAATGGATGGAAGAACTTATACATTCCTCTAAGGATGAGCAAGATATTGTTGATCGACCTGAAATGGATGAGGAAGAAAATGTGCAAGTTGATGTTGTCTATCCTATCAAGAAGAAGGATGATAGTATTGTCCAATGAGTCATACATGTTGATGATATTGAAGATGCAATAGATCTATCTAGAGACATTACTGCACCAGATATGCAGCCACCGACAATTTCAGATTCACAAGTTACTAAAGTTGAGAAACTGACAACTCAACCAGGAGTGGATATTCCACCTACCAAGGAACAACTAGTGAAACCTCAACTCCCACCAGTTTCACAGGACACTCAGAAGTAATTTGATGAAAAAGTTGATACACAAATTTCTGAATAGGAAACAGAGAAAGAAAAAGAGAAAGAGAAGATTATTAAGGTAACATCTCCTGAACCAGAAAAATCATTAGTCATACAGTAGACTGATGAAGATGATGATGACTCATTAGGCATCTTGGGGCCTATAATTGTTGATAATATGAGTGCATCTGAAATGATGAAGATTGCAACTATCATGCAATCTAGGGCACACAAGAAGAGACTTAAAGAACGGATAATGGAAGCAGAAACCATTCAGAATGTTGTGGATATTCTGACAAGTCTATGACCAGAAACTGCTACAGGGAATTTGACAAATCCTATTAGAAAACTTGGTCAATTGGTTGTTGATGCATTTGACCAACTTAAGTCCCTGGAAGAAGCAGCGCAAACGTATGTTGAGAAGAGTTACAGGGAGAAGCGTGGAGAGAAGCTTATGAAAGAGATTGATATAGGAAAAATTGCTCTATCTCTTAATAAAGATTTATTAAGAAAAGCTATTGAAACGGGAAGGAAATTTCTTGCATCTACTTCTAATGTTTCATTCTTTTATTCTGATATCAATGATAGGCGAATTGAAACAAAGCAAGAGCTAGAGAAGATATGCAATGCATATGCACCACTTCAAGATTCTATTTTTTCTTTTAGAAAATTTGTGGATGATTTGCAAAACAGGTTATACTTATGATCTTGAAAAGACAAAAAGACTCCGATCACTGAAGGAATTGAAGAATCAACTTAGACCCCAAGTGGACATACTGCAAAGAGCCTACAAGAATGCATAAGCTATTTTGGCTACACCAGAAACATGTACACTTGATTCAATGGAAAAGTTCCATACTCAGATTATGTCTACACTTGAGTTCATTGAGAACTTGTTGGAGACATGGGAACATGATTTTTTTCAATTGAAGAGAAACTTTAGTGACATTTTTCTGAGTCTAGCAATGCATGAATCTTGATTCAGTTTTTTCAAGTTTTTGTATATGTAAAACGTTTTGATACAAACTTTTCTATATATATATATATGTATTTTTCTTTTCAATTTGGCATTATTGTCAAAGGGGGAGTAGAAATATGTATGTGTGTTGTGAAAATTTTGTATGATGTATGTAGTAAGGGGGAGTATATGTAAATGTGTATTAAAAAAAAAAATTTAAGCACACTTAGCAATATTGTTGTAAAATTTTATGTGTTGTCATTAATGCCAAAGGGGGAGATTGTTGGCTTGATGATGATTGTAATGAATAATTTCATCATATGTTGTCATTGATGAAACACATACACACACATATGTTCACATTGTCTACCGGTGTGACTTCAAAGTTATTTATATTACAACCGGCATACTAGAGGTTTATATCTAACTGGTACATGGTGACAACTGGTATATACATGAAGACAACCAGTGGTTATACATAACTCAACGTCAACCTAAAGATCCAGTGGTGATTATCAAAGGAGCATCAAAAGATAAATGGTTTATATGTTTAACTCCAACCGGTATTGCTTGTTCCAATTGGTATTCATTGATTATGTGATGGGTTATCACTAGTCGTGATGAGTTATCCTTACTAACAATTTTTGGCGGTATTTTTGTGATGAGTTATGATTGTTTGACCAGATACACTACACCTAGGAAATTGTGATATGATTTCTAGAGGTCAACATGAAATCTAAATGTCTATATATTGACATCACAATGAATTATTTTGTATGAGCAAAGGAGATATGTTATGTGATGATTTGATGTGAAGGAAGAAGTGTTAAGTTACAGAGTATGTTGGTAATGAAGTGTTGAATGCACAGAAGAGGATCTATACAAGCAAGTTGTGCTACTACTATATCACACCACCTGTTGTTTTCTAATCATTGCAATAGTCAAATCCCCTAATCGGGTAAGCTCTAACAAGATTCACTGTACAAATCCTCTAACCAGGTGATCCATTAGTTTGGATTTAGAAATCCACTACTGAGGTTACTCCTTACAGGGTACTACCTTTTACAGGGTATATCTTTTAACTAAGCTTTGGGATCTTTAACAAGATTCGCTCCTAGCAAAGCAACCATTTGTAGACCTTAACCGACCAGTTATCTATTGCTCCAGATAGTTTAACTTGTGAGTCCCATCTCACCGTGGTTACACTTGTGTTATGGTGGATGTTTTGCTTATTGTGGATGATGTTATATCATTTTGGATTACATGCATATTGTTTAACAAACTTGCTAAGTATATCTACCAGACAGTGTTTAAAGTAGTGTTGGTTTTGGTTTCGCTGATTCACCCTTCCCCTCTTAGTGCTTTACAATTCCATCAACAACAAAGTGTAAAAATATGTCTTGAAGGGGAAAACATCAACATCCACCACTCTCCCCAAGACTCAATATAATTTAGTTGATCAACTACGAAGAACTCCTGCTCAGATATCCATACTTGAGTTACTCAAACTCTCGCCAAAACACAAAGATATCTTGGAACAAGCACTTATCGAAACAAACATTCCAAATGATCTAGATATTAATCGATTCCAAGCCATGGTGAATCATATGACAGGGACACATAACATATCCTTTTTTGAACATGATGATGTATCCTTGAATCATCTGCATAACACCCTACTCCATATCGAAGTCTTAGTCTATAAACATCAAGTAAGAAGAGTGTTAATAGATGGAGAAGTTGGCCTCAATATCTGTACTCTAAAGCCACACATTGGGCTTCTCTGAGAACTCTGTTGATCCAAAAAAGATCACCATCAAAGCCTATGATGATGAAGAGAGGTCATCTAAAGAAACAATAATACTGCCTATTCAGGTAGGTCCTATACAAAAAGATGCCATGTGCCAAGTCTTGGACATAGACTTAACATACAATATACTATTGGGTCATCCATGGATTCATAAAATGCAAGTGGTGCCTTCCACATACCATCAATGTATCAAGTTCTCGTACAATGGGTAGGAAATTTTCATATATACAGATAATAACCCTTTTCAGCATTTCAATGCTATGGGGGAAACTCAAGATAGCTTGGTTCCACACAACAAGGAGGCCCAAGCTTCCTCATCATCAAGAAGAACTCAAGTCTCTATCCATAGAATTTAAGAAAAAAATGAAAATCAAGGACCAAGGCATGGGGGAGTATTCTTTTGAACCCCTATGTCTATCAAAATTGCCAACGTCACCAAAAACTTATGGACAACTTTCTACATCAAAACATCATGCAACACATCCCATCACCAAGTTTGATGGTAAATTTATCCAGTTGGGCACACTGGCCGATGAATAAAAATAGAAAGGCATCCTTAGTTGGCTATACAAGGATGAAGAAGAAGTCAAACTTACTACCATAGAAGTGGCAGTACCAATAAAACTGTATGGAAATGGGTTTCGGATCATGCAACGGATGGGATACAACGGCAAAGGACCTATTGGCAAGTGCAAAAAAGGCATTATAGAACCCTTACAACCTCCTTCAGAATTTGCAAGAGACAAAATAGGACTTTGGTATGGGCAACATGTGTCACCTATGTAGAAACAAAATAACCATCAAAAACCTCAGTGGAGAGCACAAAAAAATAATATTGAAGACTTGTGGCAAGAAGAACTACACCAAGCAGCAGAAATAATAAGGAAAGAGCAAGAACATCAAGAAAAAGAGAAATGACAAGAAGAACTGGTCATTCAAAGGGAGGAAGCCTCTTATAAGAAAGTGCATCATGTACAAGAACCTGATCAAAGAAACGTAGAGTGACCACCTGAAGAAATTAATACTCACCAAAGGGAAACAGTGTATGAACAAATGCAAAGAGTACAAGCAGGCTTCGATTCCAAATTAGAAAAAGCTACAAAACTGGTGTCAATTGTTAGAGATATTTTTTCACCATACAGCATACCTGTCAGAAGCAGTGAGATAATCTGAGACAGTAATTCTAAAACTGATTCTAATGAATATGAGTGGGGTAGTTGTTCAGATGTTACTAAGGACATTGAGGCAGATACCATCACTCGTACACATTCATTTCTTAGGAGGGACAAGGCTTAGAATCTTGACCATTTCAATTTGGACCATGACATATCTACGAGGCTAGTGAGAATGAGCAATGACAATATGAACAAGGCAACATCAAAGATAATACCATCAAAGACCTTGACAATATCATAGACCTACTGAGTATCCCAAACAACTATAACAATGACTCTATCATGACACTTACCACAGATGATCTTAACCCACCAAAAGACTCCTTGATGCTCAGATATCCTGATCTCATAGATTGGGAAGAACATGAACACCATGATATACCAATATTCCCAGATGATGAATCCATTGTCCAATACCTATGTTTAGTCAACCCAGAAATGTGCTCTACCAGTGAACAAAATAACGATATCTTCAATCAAGGGAGTGCCAAGTCTCTTAGTCACAAAAATGAAATAAGCAAAGGATCTAATAGTGAAAACCAGTCAATGGAAGTATTCGATCACAAAAAAGTAAAAATTAAGGATGCATATGCGAGTGAAAATCTTTTTAAGGCACCTAAAGATGGGAGACTTGACACTCTTCCTGAACATTATCAAGGAAGGTCATCAATATTGATTGAGTCGGTACTAAAGTAACAGTGAAAACCATACATCTAGCAGAATCACCCATAGAAGAGGAACAACCAGATTTTATCAAATTCTTCAAGGAAAAGAAAATCAATTTTTCTTGGTCTTATGCTGACATGCTCAAAATAGATATGAACCTGATCATGCATCACTTATCCATCACTCCAGGAGCTAAGACGCTCACACAGAAATTAAGAAAGATGAATCCACATGTAGCATTATTGGTCAAAGCAGAACTAAAAAAGTTATTAGATGTCGAATTCATCTGACCTATAGACTATGCTAAATGGATCTCAAACATTTTACCAATTTCAAAACCTGACAGAAGCATCAAAATATGCACAGATTTTAGAAATGTCAATAAAGAATGTCCAAAGGATGACTTTCCTTTACCAAGCATTGACATAATTATGGATCTAACAGTAGGCCACACAATGTTATCCTTAATGGATGATTTCTCTGGCTATAATCAAATCAGGATAGCCCCAGAGGATCAAGATAAAACCGCGTTCACCTGTTCATGGGGAACGTATTGTTGGAACGTCACACCTTTTGGCTTGAAAAATGTGGGGGCAACTTATTAAAGAGTCATGGCAGCAATATTTTATGATATGATGCATACCTTCATGGAGGACTATATGGATGATTTGTTGGCTAAATCATTCACCCAAGCAGAACATCTAGGCATATTAGATAAAATCTTTCAAAGATTGGAGCAATTCAAGGTCAGACTAAACCCTAAGAAGTGTGTCTTTGGGGTCACATCAGACAAACTGTTAGGCTACAATATGTTAGAAAATGGAATTGAAGTAGATCCAGCAAAGGTACAGGCTATCATGGAAATGTCACCTCCCAAGAACATTAGCCAACTCAGATCTCTACAAGGATGGTTGTAATCCATTAGGCAATTTATAGCTTAACTAGTAGATAAATGTCTCCCATTCAATCATCTACTTCATAAAAATATACCTTTCAGATAGGAAGACAAGTGTGCAGAATCATTTCACTAGCTCAAACAATATCTAATGAATCCTCCAATTTTGGTACCACCGATAGCAAGCAAGCTTCTCATTCTTTATATATCAACAACAAAAGTATCATTGGGGGAACTGCTAGCACAAGAAGATCTGGAAGGAAAAGAATGAGCTATTTATTACATCAACAGAACTTTGAATAGATATGAGCTAAATTATACATTCATTGAGAAGGCTTTCTTAGTAGTGGTATTTGCTTCTCAAAAATTTCACCACTATATGCTAGCCCATACAATCAAGCTGGAAGAAAAAATCGATCCTCTCAAGTATCTACTTAGCAGGGAAGCTCTCACAGGACGATTGGCTAAGTGGGTCATGATTCTTAGTGAGTTTGATATCTAATACACATAATGTTGGGCTATCAAAGGATAGGTAATTGTAGATCAACTGGCTGAAGAACCAATACCAGACCAACAACCACTGCAGGTGGAATTTCCAGACATAGATGTACTCACTATCACACCCAAGCAATGGACCCTGTACTTTGATGGATCCTATACACAACATGGATTGGGTGCTGACATCCTTTTTGTTGCTCCAAAGGGGCACACAATTCCAAGATCTTATCGACTGATGTTTCCATGCACCAATAACATTGCTGAATATAAAGCCCTAGTAATAAGAATCAAAATGGCTATGGAATGGAGAATCACATAATTGAGAGTATATGGGGATTCTCAATTAGTTATCAGTCAGATCAATGATGACTATCAGACAAAGAATGATAAGCTAATGCCTTACAAGAGAATGGTGGATGATTTCAAATAGTACTTTATGCACATCGCCTTTGATAAAATCCCAAGATTGGACAACAGAGATGCTAATGCAATGGCCACTATCGCTTCACTACTACAAATTCTAGATAAACAGAGTCATTACGAGTTCTTGGTAGAGCAATTATTTTCCCTAGTCTATGACAATTCTACATCCCAAGTCATCTATGCTCTAACCGATTCAGACTCACCTCTATACAGGACAATCCATGATTATCTCAAAAAAAATACTCTCCCACTTGATCTATCTCGCAACCAAAAACACATCTTCATCTGGCAAGCCGCTCGCTATACCTTAACCACTGACACACTTTATCGTCAAGGTCTAGATGGTACTCTTCTTCGATGCCTCGATCGTAATGAATCTGACTTTACCTTACACGAGCTTCATGAGGTTATTTGTGGTATGCATTCAAGTGGTCCTACTCTTGCCAAGAAACTTCTAACAATGGGATATTACTGGCTGATAATGGAAAGAGAGTCTTCTCAATTTTCTAAGAAATGTCCTAAATGCCAAATTCATGGCAATCTTATCCATGCACCAACACATGAGTTGTAGTCATTCACCACATCTTGGCCTTTCTATCAATGGGGACTTGATTTAGTAGGGAAAATTCATCCTTCCTCTTTGAATGGGCATAAGTTCATTATCACTGCAACAAAGTATTTCACCAAGTGGATTGAAGTAGTCTCGATGACCACTGTAATTGGAAAACAGATCTTGTCTTTTATTCTCAACTATCTCATTTGCAGATATGGCATTCCCAGTTCTATCATCACAGACAATGGACATCCTTTCAAGAATCAAGATGTGCAAGAGCTATGTGAACGATTCAAAATACAACATTGCTTCTACACACCATACTACCTAGAGGGGAATGGTCAAGCAGAGGCATCAAACAAAACAATCCTGAAAAATCCTCAAGAAAATAGTAAATGATGCGGGCAAGGATTGGCATGTACAACTCAATCCAGCACTTTGAGCATATAGGACTAGCATCTAGACACCTACAGGGGCTACACCATATTCATTGATGTATGGTTTAGAAAAAATTCTACCCCTTAAGGTAGAAATCTCATCTCTCCGAGTATCTTTGAAGGGCCTCATAATAGATGAGGAATATCGAGTAAACAGGTTGCATGAACTAAAGCTTCTTGATGAAAAATGACAACATGCCTATGACCATCTCAAGGCATATCAGCAGCAAATGTGCAAAAGCTATAATCACAAAGTCATCCCAAGGGCTTTCAAAGTCAATGATCTCATACTAAAGGAAAATCCTAGAAATTAGCAAGATCAAGAAAAGAAGGGGAAGTTTGAACCTAACTGGTTGGGTCCCTTTGTCATCATATCAGCCTACAGATCAAGAGCATATTAGTTGTCAACTTCAGAAGGGGATGTGCTTGATGAACCAACCAATAACATTCATCTGATGAAGTTCTACACTTGAGTCATCTAATGCATGGATCAAGGAAAAGGCAAAAAAGCAAAAAAATCAAAAAAAATAGAAACAAAAATGTGCAATAAAAACAAGTAGTGAAAACCTGGCAACAGGTGCTATTTGTGAGAGAACGGATCCTCTATCTATTACTACTTATATCTTTTGATCTATCTAGTCTCAACTAATAGCCATCGCCAGCACACTTGTACACACAACATTATCTCGGACATACTTAGCATAGTCATTGTCCTTAATTATCCAAAAATAGTTATGCATATCATATCCCACCATATCTTGGTGATCAATGTGTATATCTACATCGATAAAAATATATGACTAGGGGCAGAATTCCTCTCACTTTAGCATTTTGACAACAACAAACAAGGATCACAGCATACCAGGAAACCAATGTCGAAAACTGCTCATCAGGCTAGAAAATGAGACCATTATCCAACTGCAACTTTAACACATACATGATGGATGATTTTCTGAATTATGATTTGTTTAAATTTAGCATGAAGTTTTGACTTTTTTATATCTTAATTTATGAATCATTAGATCTCCTGAGCTACTCAAGGATGCACTGAGCTAGAGAAGCAACGAAGGAATCTCATATTTTCTTTGGTTTTCTATCTATGAGGTGATCATTCGTACGGTAAAAATTTGTCTTGATACATGATTGGAAACATATCATTCAAGACATTTTCCACTTTGCACATGCAAATGGTTAACTCTTGTCTATTTTACGCAAGCAACACTCAAGTCGTCTTGGTCCAATTATACCTCAACGCTTGTGTCATCTTGCAATATCAAAATCCATGTAAGTTATACTTAGGTCATTATGGTTCAATTATACCATAATGTTTTCATTAACTTTCAACATATCAAAAGCTCAATGATGACAAAAAGAGCACAAACAATTGACTAAACAGGAATGATAACTCCAAAATTAACATGATCATTTAGTTGCATATCATTTTAAACTTGCATTTAGTTGCATATCATTTTAAACTTGCATTTAGTTGCATATTATTTTTAAATAAGTTCCATATCATTTTAAACTTGCATTTAGTTCATATCATCTTAAAATCGCATTTCATCTTGCATTAGTCTCATATCATACATCTCACATCTCACATCATTATCATTATCATGCATCTCATTTTCAAGATACATCTCACGTCATCATCATTATCATACTTCTCATTTTAAAGATACATCTCATGAATCAAAGTAATCAATGAAATGCATCATCACATTCTCACTCATCTAATCATGAATCATACATTCACATCATAATCAAAATCAAGAGCATTATTATCTAAGCATCAAATCATCCTCATAGAATCATCATATCAAAACATAATGCATATCATAACTCAATCATCATCAATAACAAATCACATGTGGATCAGAGAAAATTGGTGCTATATATATATATATATATCAAAAAATGATCGAAATGTACAAGGGATATCATGTCTGTCAAAATATCAAAAACAATAGAGACAAGTCTCTCAGGTATGACTATCTCTTGAGGCTAACGATCTAATAGTAGATGTTCCAGCTCCTGGATCTCCACCAGTTGGATCATGTCGAGCACGCCCCATAACACCTTTGCTCTTTGCCCTTGTATGACTGGGGTCGGGTCGACTGGATGCCACTGTAGCGTAGCTAGGAGCTCTGTGATCTCAAGGGACCACCTCCTCATATAGACGCCTATAATACTCAGCCTCCTTGGTCAAGTACTGTATCTCTCTCAGCGTGTCTCGAACTGGGGCAAAAGTTTTTGCTCTCTCCAGACTATCAACAAGGGCCTCTGCCCAACCCCAGTGCTCTATCTATGTATCTCGCTCTGCAATAACTTGTGTAATCTAGCATTGTTGCGCTAACACCCATGCCTACATCTGCTGCACCGAGACTTGTAGCGCTCTAATATGTGAATCTTGTCGATGGGTGGGCACCCTGATCTGAATAGGTACCTATGTCATGGTCCCACCCACACCTGTCCCTGTCTAAGGCACTGGTGGAGGTAGAACATCATATCTCCTCCTCTGGGCAGGTCACCTATCATCCTCTATACTACCCATCGCATCTAGCACCACACCTACCCTACCACCCCCACCAGTACCAAGAACGAGACCGCTCCCTCTATCTCCACCCCCTCTCCCTCTATCTCCACCACCTCTCCCTCCTCCTCCACCACCTCATCCACCATCTCCACCTCCCTCTCCTACCTCCTCTCCCTCCTCATCTCTCTGTCTGGCTCCCCCTCGCCTCTGTGGCTGCTTATCCTTATCATCATCAAAAGTGGGTAGTAGCTCTACCAAATCAGATGTACGTGCCACTGCATGTACCATGAAGTAGGCTGAAAACTCCTTCGTCATCCCAACATCCACAACCCCAACCCCATAATCCTAGATCTGTCCTACCAGATATATACTCCTCCACCATTGCTAGGCTATCTAGAGTAGGTTCCCACTCTGGCACATCATGTCGTCAACGAGCATATAAACAGGCTCCCTATGGCATTCCATGTTGTCTACCATACTATCATTGAACACAGCTGTGCAAGAGTCACTCAATAATAAAGGGTATCGCCCAATCAGATACCTCAACATATATACATAGGGAATCTCTAGCCCATCCTCTACCCACACCTCGCAATCCATATATAGTCTCCAAATGACCGTATCGATATCATCTAGTGCCCTCTACCAATGCTCTAGTTTTCTCAACTTAAACTGGACAACTACACCTGTAAACCCATAAGCATAAGCCTGACCAACTAGCCTATCCCTGTCTACAAGTGGTCTCGACACTGGGATATGCTCTCATGCCCACACCTATAATAATGTCACCCCAGCTAATAAACTAGTATATCCTAGATATACTACCTAGTGAAGCTCTCTATATAGATGGGCCAACATACAGGACCCCCATGCAAAGCTGCGTCACCATGTCCTCCAACACTAACCCCCATCCAATGGCTAGTCCATTTGATGTACGGTCAGGACACAGAAACCCACAAATGAAACCTACTAATACTGATGGCAGCGGAGCATAAACTAAATCCAAAAACTCCTACCAGGGGATCTCATACCCACTAATCTCATCATCTTGGAAGATGTGGCAGAGAGCCTCTATCCCACCCTCCTCAGTCTTCTCATAAGGCAATAGAGGCCCAACCACAGGAATCCACAGAATCCAATAACAATCCTCATGTGTGACAGCCATCTCACCAGTCGCCAAGTGAAAGGTGTTCATATCACTGTGCCACTCTCTACCAATATTGTTAATAAACCTCGATAAATGATATACCGAGGCATGTCTAGTAAAGAGGACAACCCACATCTCTCAATAATATCTTTGTCAACCTATGACAAATGTGGAATCAGTGTCCATGGCCTCAAAAATCACTCTCGAGACTGGAGCACACCAAGCTCTGCCTGCAAATCAACAAGTATCTATCATCAATTCCCAAATCCGTCCAATATATCAAATCAAAGCAAAATCAACTTGAAATAGTGAAGCATCTCAAGAACACATCATAAGCATATTCACATCAATCCATTAATAAATCAAAGATCCATATTGAAAATCAAGGACCCATATCAAAAATCAAAGACCCATATCACAATCAGAATCGAAACCCATCTCGCAAGAAACATCAAGATCCATATCAAAAATCAAAGACCCATATCAATCAAGACTCATATCGAAAGCATCTCAACGACTCATATCAAAATCAAAAATCAAGATCCATATCGAAAATCAATCAACTAAGCAATCCATATTGAAAGCAATTCATATTGATAGCAGCAAGACTCAGATCATCCTACAACAGCATATCAGAATCAGACCTCATCACAAAGTAGGACTCACATTGGATCAGGAACCATATCAGAGCAATTAGTAGATGCATATCGACATCTACGCCATCTATCTAATCTATTTAACTCATGATGCATTCTTCGCAATCACTTTTTTTACCAACTTTAGACCCTAGGTGCTAAACCAGGGCTCCTAAGCGCTAAGTTGCCACCTATGCGCTAGTCTTTTCCATCAATGCATTAGAAATCAAACCCTGCATGCTAAACCCATCCCACGCGCTAATTGGAACTCCAATTGCGCTAGCCTGTTTACCCAACGCACTAGGTTATCCTATGCGCTACCCAACCTACCCATTGCACTTCTATGCAGACCTCATGTGCTAAATCATCCTATGCACTAACCTACCCCCCGACTATGCTACAATGTGGTCCCTAGACACTAAAACTCCTAGGGTTTTTCTATGCAATAATACTCATACAATATGCGTTAGACAACTTACCCGACATGCTAAACTGGCAAAATCGGACCCAAAATTGAAAAACATGACCAAAATGAATAAAATCAATCAAAAACGAAGATGGATTTTGGCCACTTATTGGTGGGCCATAGGCGGCGGGTCTCCAGTGTCACCTAACGCACTCAAATCGGTGCGAGGAATATGGAATTGACATCGTCGTCAGAGCTCCAAATGTCACAATCACAAAGAGACAAGTGTGCAAATTATTTTTCAAAGTCACTTTTTACCTTTTAATAGGGTAAAATAAAAAAGTTTAATAAGTGGGGCATGTATTTTCCTCTCACTTTTTCATTTCTAACCTTATCAACATCATTTTCGAGAGATGAATCAATAATGTACATTCAACACAGTCAATATTCTCATATTACAATTAATTCAAAAACACTCATCAACTTGACAATTTTTCACTAAATCCTTGATTCATCTCCCGAGGAGGCATCATCAATATCGATCATCAATTCTTCAAATATGGGGCATCATATTGACATTTTGACACAAAATATCATATCAATCAAACTTTGACAGCATATTTGGCAAAATTTTCTTTGAATCAACATGTGCACACACGTCACTTCAAAGAGGGGAAAAATGTAGATGTATAAATCTAATCACTTTCCTAAATAAATATTTAATATTTATTTTAACCTCATTCCTCCTATTAATTAAATTCTATTTAATTAATTTCTTCACATTCATATATTTGATTAAATGAATTACTCAATTTATTTAATTAAGTTCACCTAAACCTTTTCTAACCTTTAATTAAATAAATCCCTTTATTTAATTAATTTCCCTTTCTCTCTTTCTAATTAAATTTACATTTAATTATATTGATCCTTGCAAATATATAAATCTAATTTATTTATTAAATCCCCCACTTGTCTTTATGCAAGTTGCATCTATTTTAGTTGAAATTTATTTTAATTAAAATCCTCCTCCATCCACTTACATTTTCCTACATATTCCACTTGTCTCCTAAAACCCTTCTAGATTCTTCTAATCACCTCCAATTTAGCCTAATTCATCTCCTAATTGTTGTCACATTCCTAAGAAAAGAGAAGTCACTTCTCAAAGCCTCCAAAGTCTTTGAAATGCATTAAAGGCTTTATGTCTTCAACAAGTTAACCCTCAAAGTCTTCCTAACCATTAATGGTTAACTCAACCTTCTTGCATAGTTAGAGACTTTCCTCTAACTTAACCCTCATCTAACCCAAGGGTCTCATCAGGCATTCATGGCTTTAACATTGGTTATCCCTTTAACCCTTGCACAAGAGTTTACCCCTTGGGTAAAAGCTTTATCCATTAGATAATCCTAACCTAACCTTAACCCTTACCTCCTATGGTAACCTTCATGTCTTCTCAAGCATTTAATGCTTCTTACATCTCCTCTCAAGCAACCTCTTGTTGACAATTGTCACCGTTTCATTGGTGGAAATTGTAAACATGGATTGATTAACTTTCAATCTTGGCCCTTGTTAAGATTATTCAATTTGACCATCTATTGCCCTATTTTCCCTATAAATAGAGCTCTCATTCCTCATTTTCATAATCTCCAAATTTTCATGCATCTACATTATAGCCTAAATTACTAAACATTTAGCCTCTCTTTATTAAATTATCATAATAGAATTTAGAAGCATTTTAAATATATCATAGAATATTCATGTTAGGATAGTAGATCATTTGATAGGATAATTTGTTAATCTTGTTATCATATCATCATCTTTATGCTAGCTTAAATCATCATATTTTCAACATCATATATCTTAGAATGCATTCATGCATATAAATCAAACATCACTTGTTCTTGGAGTTGTCATTCCTAAGTCACTTTGCTCAGTGATCTGAGAGCAAAACATTGACTTTAGGGATCCTGTGAGATAGAGAACAATGGGACAGCCCTTGGGAAGTTGAACTGATTGAATCAGTTCGTATACTTGTAGCAAGAGTCTCATTGGTGTGTGGTTATTCTGGATTTGAGTTATTCATTTTCATCGCCACATTTCCCCGCATACAGAGATATTCTGATAAATAATTTCAGATACGATATAAGTTTTATTTTGGGTTTAATGTTTCAATTAGTCTTAATATTGATTCACCCCTCCGCCCCACTCAGTATTAATCGGATCTGTTGGCATTTTTGATGTTTATGTTGTGATTATCAGTGATGGACACACACTTGCATTGAGATCCTCTTTATATGTATGAGTTAGAGCACAACCGGTATGTTGTATTATAGTCTTTAGACTATTGATGTTTTGCAGAATGTGTTTCATGGTCTGAAGCGGCATATTGACTCCAAGCGGTTCGAGGGATTAAAGCGACATAACACATTTTTACCAGTCTTCATTTTTGTCAAACCGGCAACCAACATTTTGTATGAACTTGTAATACTCTGTGATGAGTTACCAACCGGCATTTTGTGATGAGTTACCATCCACCAATTGTTTGATGGTGCCGACACATTAACGGTGCTTTTTGTGTCATGGTACCAAGTATGTCTAGGTTAATTGAACCTAGGAAATTGTAATGTAATCCTATTGGACCAACATGAAATCAGATTCCTTTATAAGGACATCATGTCTAGGGTTTTAGGTTGTTGATGTGGATATAGAGAAAGTTTATGTCGTTGCTAGGGTTTAAGGTGATTGAGAAGTTGGAGAGAATATGAATGTGTAGAAGATTGAAGTAATGTTGGAGTGCATTAGGAACGAGCTACCAAGGATCTAACCAAGTAGTCTGTGCAACTAGCTAGATCAAACACTTTTTGATTACTCACATCTTTGATAAGTCTGTAGCCCTTAACCGGGTAGGCCCAAAAGCCTTTTGTAGATCCTCTAACAAGGTGGTTCACATCTGTGGATCTAAAATTCTCTAGCAAGGTAGTCTTTAATTGGACTTATCTCCTAACAGAGATTGAGATTCCTAACAGGATCTATTCTAGTAAAGAACATTGTAAGACCTTAACCGGTCTAGTTCCTATTCTGCAGATAGTTACTTGTGAGTTCCATCTCACCATGGTTTTTTCCCATTTGGGTTTCCACGTCAAAATCTTTGTGTTATGGTGTTTGTGCTTCTGTGGGTAAATGCATTATTAGCTATTTGGTTTGCATGTTTGTTAATCGGTTTGTCTGCTAAATTGTTTTACCAGTTTACTGTCAATCTTGCAAAGTGTTTAAGTGCAAAGATTTTTTGCATACTAATTCACCCCCCCCCTCTTAGTATTCACCAATTGGTATCAGAGCCAACCTTTCTATAAGTTTAACCACTTGGAAAGAGATATGGGGGAATACACTTTGAGGGAACTTACCCATTGGCTCACTTAGTCTGAGCAAGCATCTTATGTTCAAATACAAGGCATCTCAAGAAAAAAGAAGAGAACATGCAAAAAAGATAATGGAGCAATCTGAAAATAGTTCTTCAGTTGAAGAAGACATGGAATCCCTAATTGCTGAAGTAAATAAGTTGAATGACTCAAACTCCAACCTAAGAAAGGAGTTGGAAGGACTGACTATCTGGATGTGTCAAGAGCTTGAGAACCAGAGGAAAGCTAAAGATCTGGTGAAAGAAAGAGATCATGAGATCTCCAAGCTGAAACAAGAGATAAGTGCCCTAAATACTCAACTCCATGCAAGCAAAGTAGAAAAGGAAGACATGCAAGGAGAACTGAACACTACAATCTCTGAGAATGAAAACCTGTTGGAAACAAATGCTGCTATTTCCAAAGAACTCTCTAAGTCAAAGGAAATACTTGCTAAGTTCAACAAGAGTACTGTCAAGCTAGAGCAAAAGCTTGAATCTGCCAAACCGGTCAAGAATACCAATGGACTTGGTTATTCCAGTCATGAGGAAGGTGAGACCTCTAGTACAAATGATGGAACATAAAATAAACAACTGGCATCAAAGGATAAAGGTAAGCAAAAGTTTAAACCTGTTTGCTTTAACTGTCTTAAAGAAGGACATACTGCAAATGTGTGTAGGAGTAAGGCTTACAACAATTTTCCTTATTTCCTAAATGATAAGCCTAGATCCTATAGATTTGATGGTAACTGTTATGCATGCAACAAGTATGGGCATAGAGCATCTAAATGCAGGTCTATTATGAATAACACTAGAAGATATCCTCAGAGGACCCAAGGAGTTGGTCCTGAACCTTTTCTGAACCGGAATCACAACTGGTTTAATACCTTCAATCATCAGCCAAGAAGCGGTGGTTATCAAGCGGCAACCGGATGGAGAGCAAATTGTATGATCTATCATGGTCATGGTCACACTGCTGCAACATGCAAAAGGAAGAATGGAAACATGAATAATGGACCTTGGAGAGCACCTGGATTGGTCTGCTATCACTGCAACAAACCGAGTCACATTGCCAGATTATGTAGATCAAGAAAGAACATATATGATGATATACCAGTCACTCTGGAAGGAAACATTGATGTCGACACTATTCAAGCGGACATGAACAAAATTTGGAAGGAGAAACCAGTGGTGCTACAAGAGGAACCGGTTTCTACACCTAGTGTGGAAATCACGGAACCGGCAAACTAAGCTTCAGAAAAGATTAGGGGGAGAAAACGGTGAAATATTTCGAACCCCCGATTTACACTGGTAAAAGACCTTAACTGGTATGTTATACCCGTCATTTGGTAGAAGACCGAAAATGGTAAAAAGGCAAATTAGGATTTATGCCCTAATGGAGGAGTATTAATGATGGTAGGTGAGGAATATGTTTAAAAGCATTTTTCAATTCATTTCTCACTATCAGTTTTTGAGCGAACAAAAGTATTTCAAAGAGCAGAGTGACGAAAAGGCGATTTGAGAAGAGATTTTGAGAAATTGAGAAACCGCAAAGAACATTCAAATTTAAACTGAAAATGGTCAAGTGGAGAACACAAAGTGGTGATTCAGCAACCGATGGAGTGTGAAGTGAAGGAGAATCGGCAAGCCCTAATTTCATGTGTTTCAAAAGGTATTTCTTGAGTTCTTAAGATTTCTATCATGGCTTCCGCATCTCATACCAGTTCTAGTGCATCTATTGAGTCTGCAAGTTTTATTCAACGGAAGTCCAAGTATAATGCCCTATCACAAGTTCTAGCTAGTATGATAGTAGAAGAGGGAATTTCAGACTACATAGATTGCAAGATTGAAGACCTAGGGTCTCTAGCTATCCACACCCAGTTAGGTTTATTTTGTGGAAAAGATAAGAAGATCAAGCTAGAGTTTAATATTTTGGAGAAGAAAAAGCTCTATAATGTTGTTTACTTCCTGGAGGATTTCATAGAGGATCATATAAGGATCATTCTAAGAAGAGTCCATGGTGATAAGATGTACCTGGAGAGAACACATGATATCATGTCGCAGGCAATTTGTGCAGTCACCAGATTCTACAACATAGGAGAAGTGCCAACCCTGAGGACGGTAAGCAAAACTGAAATGGCCAAGCTCACTGGTTCAATGAGCGACTCATGAGGCATGATAGTAAATTCTATCAAGGATGATTAGGTGAAGTATGCATGCATGGTGATTGGATACCAGACATTCTCAGCCAGCAGAATTAACTCTGTATCTGTTGTAGCAGGAAATGTTGCTTACCGGATGATAAAGGAGGATGCATCATTTGATCTATGCACTGGTATGCAGAGACAACTCTTGTTGAATATAAAGTTGATCAAAAAGGATAATGCACTTAGGTTCAAGTTTGGACAACTACTGGTTGGGTTGTTCTTCTATTTCCAAGGCTACTTTCCAGGAGTAGGAGATGTCCAATGGTCTAGTGACCAACCGGTGACCAAGCAAATCAAGGAAAGCATTGAAGCAATTGGAACCGGCTACCCTGATGTTCTGAACAAGTATTTTGATGAGTTCAGAAGGAAAATGAGCCAAAGAGTGAGGATATCAGGTGACATCATCAAGAAATATGAAGATGATATCTGCTTCACCATCCAAGTAGATAAATGCATAATGGAGGCTGTTGAGCCTAGACAGGAAGAAGTGGAGCCAATGGGCTATGAGGTGATGTATGATATGCTGGAAGGGTATGCCTCTACCCTTATTTCCTCACTGCTTGATCCTGAGGTGAAGAGAACCGGCACCTACCTAGAGAGGATAGCACTGGTTGAGGAACCACCAGTAATGAAAGAAAAAGAACCGGCAGTAAAGAAGGCAAAGGCAGTGCCTGCAGCATCAGCACCGGTTACTACTGCAACTCGAAAAGTGACCAAGCAATCACCAGCCAAGAAGAAACTAGAAGCAGCACCGACTAAAGTGTTCGAGAGAAAGAGGAAGACAAGGAATACCTCTCCAAACTCAGAAGAAATTGTGTCTGAGGAAAAGCCAAAGAAAACACATCAAGCAAAGAGGAAGACAAAGAATGAACCGACATCATTTGCACCGGTAAATATAGATATCTCTTCCTACAAACCTTTGACACATTGTCAAAGAACAATAAAGAATATTAGGAGAAAAGTGTTAAATGACTTAATTGAGTGTTTTGACGACTTTAATGATGATGAAAAGGAAGTGGTTGAAAAGGAAATAATTCAGTATTTATGTGTTAATGACTAGTCGCCCTCAGAGATTAAGTCTCAGACACTGGATTCTTTATATATGTCATTAGACAATAGATGGTGCATTGCCATAGAAAAGGAACAGGAAATTAGGGAGAAAGTTTTTGCACGGTACTTTCCCGACCTGTCAAATTCTGAATTGTTTGATGTTATTGACCAAAATAAAGGACTTTTCTTCACTAGCAAAAGAAGACTCTGGTTGTTAGAAGGTAGAGTTAATGATGTCAAAAAAGACACTCATCTATATATGAGAACCATTCTCCATACTCACAAAGCGCGTCTAGCCAACCAGCAAGCTGAAAAAGAATCGGTTATTTCCAAACTAGACGAAGTATTTGATGATGAAGGAAATTTGGTTGTTGAACCAATCGACACCATTGATGTCGATGCTCTGGACATTGAGGATGTTACTCAGGAAACACCATCTGAGGCAATAGGGCAGAAGCAATAGGCTAAACAGGTTGATAAGCAAGCCAAGGACAGACAAGAAGCAGCAAAGGAAGAGGTAGAGCAGAGGAAAAAGGATGAACAAGAGAAGCGGAAAAGGGATGAAGAAGAGAAGAAGAAGAAAGATGAAGAAGGGAGAAAGAAGAAGGATGAAGAACAGAAGAAGAAGAAAGATGAAGAGGAGAAAAAGAAGAAGGATGAAGAAGAGAAAACGAAGCAAGAAGATGAAAAGAAAAAGAAGGAAGAAGAAGATAAGGAACAGGAGAAGAAGAAGGAAGCAGAGAAGAAGAAGGAAGAGGAAGAAATAGAAGAGGAAAAGAGGAGAGAAGCAGAGAAAAGGAAGAAGGAAGAGGAGGATAAGGAAGTGGAGAAGAGGAGAGAAGCGGAGAAGAAGAAAGCAGAAGAGGACAAGGTAGGAGAAGCAGAGAAGAGCACCTAGATGGAGACTCCGAAGGCAACCAGGAGTCAAGCCAAACCAGCTGATATCACCAGTCCTATCGATCTCCAGTCTGCAAGTGAAACAGAGCTAATACAGAGCATCAAGATAGCTCAAGAGCACCTTGAAATCATTCGAAGGAAGAAGGAGCAAGATGTAATTCAAGCTATTGTGGAAACTCTTACCGGTTTGATACCCAGTACAAATCTTCCCAACACCAATTCATCACTAGCTAAACTCAAGCTCCTATGAATAGTAGTGGATGATCAGGTGCAGAGCCTTGAAGAGGTAGCAGAGGCTAATGTCAAGAAGGAGCATCAAAAAGCTCTTAATATAGCTCTGGTGAAGAAGTTGAATGAGCTCTGGATTGAACCGAAGAAAGAACAAAAGGATATAAGGGATGCTCTAGATGAGGGGAATCTACTACTCAGCAAAATCTACAAACCCCATCTATTCTATGATGATGTGCTAGCTTAGAAGCAAAAACTTGAAACAGACTTGTAGTCCTACTTGAGCACATTCAAGCTGCCTTATGATTCCTTTACAACTTATGGGCAAACCGTTCACCAGTTTCACATCCAATCAGCAAAAATGGAGCAAGAGATCAGCACTCAGTCTAGAGATTTGCAGGAGCTACAACTGGTCCTACTCCCATGATTGTAAATTCTTCAGAAGTGCTATCTGGACCTGGATGCCTTAACAGTTACATAGGAGATAAGCACAATTGATGCCATGGAAGAAGAGGTCTCCCAGATGCAGACAAAGCAAGAAGTAGCCACCTCCCTACTTGAGTCCTCCTCATTGTCGATAAAACAATTATTGCGGGACTTTAAATCTGTTTTTGACAAGTATCATTCCTTATTGTCATAAACTTTTATTATTGTTTGAAAATAGGGTTGTTCAGCTGTACTTTGTCATTGTTGGCAAAGGGGGAGAAGAATTCTATTTGGAGAAGTATTTGGTAATCAAAATTTTGATTATATGCTCTGAATATCTCGATGTTTATGCTCTTTATGCAAAATTGTTATACATTGTATTGCCAAAGGGATAGTGTATATGCTTAGGGGGAGCAATTTTGCTAATGGCATGATTTTGTTGTAAAACACTTAGATGTCAAAATTTTATTTTCCTAAGTGTTGCCATCAATGCCAAAGGGGGAGATTGTTGGCATTTTTTATGTTTATGTTGTGATTGTCATTGATGGACACACACTTGCATTGAGATCCTCTTTATATGTATGAGTTAGAGCACAACCGGTATTTGTTCCAACCAATATGTTGTATTATAGTCTTTAGACTATTGATGTTTTGCAGAATGTGTTTCCTAGTCTGAAGCAGCATATTGACTCCAAGCGGTTCGAGGGATTAAAGCGGCATAACACATTTTTACAAGTCTTCATTTTTGTCAAACCGGCAACTGACATTTTGTATGAACCGGTAATACTCTGTGATGAGTTACCAACCAGCATTTTGTGATGAGTTACCATCCACCGATTTTTTGACGGTGCTGACACATTAACAGTGCTTTTTGTGTCATGGTACCAAGTATGTCCAGGTTAATTGAACCTAGGAAATTGTAATGTAATCCTGTTGGACTGACATGAAATCAGATTCCTTTATAAGGACATCATGTCTAGGGTTTTAGGTTGTTGATGTGGATATAGCAAAAGTTTATGTTGTTGCTAGGGTTTAAGGTGATTGAGAAGTTGGAGAGAATATGAATGTGTAGAAGACTGAAGTAATGCTGGACTGCATTAGGAATGAGCTACCAAGGATCTAACCAAGTAGTCTATGCAACTAGCTAGATCAAACACTCATTGATTACTCACATCTTTGACAAGTTTGTAGCCCTTAACCAGGTAGGCCCAAAAGCCTTTTGTAAATCCTCTAACAAGGTGGTTCACATCTATGGATCTAAAATCCTCTAGCAAGGTAGTCTTTAATCGGACTTATCTCCTAACAGAGATTGAGATTCCTAACAGGATTTGTTCTAGTAAAGAACATTGTAAGACCTTAACCAGTCTAACCTTAACCAGTCTGGTTCCTATTCTGCAGATAGTTACTTGTGAGTTCCATCTCACCGTGGTTTTTTCCCATTTGGGTTTCCACGTCAAAATCTCTTGTGTTATGGTGTTTGTGCTTCTATGGGTAAATGCATTATTAGCTATTTGGTTTGCATGTTTGTTAACCGGTTTGTCTGTTAAATTGTTTTACTGGTTTACTGTCTGTCTTGCAAAGTGTTTAAGTGCAAAGATTTTTGGCATACTAATTCACCCCCCCTCTTAGTATTCATCAGGATCCTCATAGGATTAACAATTAGTATCAGAGTATTGGTCCTCTATGTGCAGAAAGCCTAACCGCTTGAGGAAAAGATTCTAAGGAAGTCAAGATGATGAAGAAAGAGGGTCCTAAGTTCAACAAGGATAACTACAAGATTTGGAAAGACAAAATGAAGATCAACATCAAAGGTCTTGGTGCATAATATTGGAAGCAATTTGAAACAACATATGTTGCTCCTACTAATACTCCCTTGACACCAGAAGAACTCAAAGAGAAGCAAGATAACATGCAAGCCCTAGAAGCTATTGTAAGTACTTTATCTGATTCAAAATATATTAATGTTCAAGGATTGGAAACTACAGGTGAGGTTTGGAAAAAGTTAGAGACAATCTATGGAGGAGATGAGCATGTTCAAAGAGCCAAAGAGGAAATCTTGAGAGGAAAGTTAGATGACATGATGATTCTTGAAGGAAATATTGTACAGTATGGTCAGAGAATCAAAGTTGTTGGCAGTATAAAGAGTATTGGAGGTAAAATAGAAGATGATGCTATAGTAAGTAAAATGCATAGAACTCTTTAACCTCAGTATGCTATAAGAGTATCTACAATCCAAGAACTTAGATCTATTTCAAAGGATAAGGTAACTATTGATTCATTAATTGGTAAGCTTACAGCTTTTGAGTTAAATAGTTTTGACAAAGTGTGACAAAATCTACTAAATCTGCCTTTAAAGCTTATGTTATCGGTTCATCTTCTAGAAAAGGAAAAGATATATGTCAAAATCATGAGTGCAGGACAAGTCATGGAAGTAACCGAGGAAATGAAGACAATGAAGATCAAGTGGTGGAACTTGAGGCACTGTTAGCAAAGAGATTTCCAAGAGGCACTGGAAAGTATAAAGGAAAGATACCTTTAAAGTGTTTCTCTTGTAGTAAAATTGGTTATATTGCTGCTAACTACCCTAACACCGATAAGAAAGATAAGTTTAGAAGATTCAAAGGAAAGGGCAAGAAACATTGTTATGTTGTAGTAAATGAAGGTAAGACCAATGAGGAGTCTGAAGATGAAGATGGCAATGAAGAAATTGTGTGTATAGTCGTGAAGGAGGAAGTGTCAGATGAAAAGGCACCAGTATCTCATATGGAGAATAGTGATGAAAGGATTATAGACAATGGTTGCTCACACCACATGAAAAAAGACAAAAATAAGTTCATAACCCTTAATGAATTTGATAGAGGTGTTGTTAGATTTGGAAATAACTATCCTTGCATGGTGAAAGGTAAAGGTTCAATTTCTCGTAATGGGAAGAGTAATGATGATGATGTGTTTTGGGTTGATGGTCTAAAGCATAATCTTTTAAGAGTAGGTAAACTCAATGATAAAGATTATTTGCTTGAGTTTAAAAGTGGATTCTGCAAAATTCTTGGAGGTAATGGTGAGTTGATTGCTATCAGGAAGCAAAGTAGAGGTAACTTATTCCATTTGAATAGTAATGTTAATAATTGCCTAGTTGCAAGAATGGAAGATAGTTGGTTATGGCATAAAATATTTTGTCATGTTAATTTTGATAATTTGCTTAAGATAAGAAATTCAAGTGTAGTAAGAGGATTACCCCAACTTGTCAAACCGGATAGTTGTTCTGAAATATGGATCGAAGAATAATGACAGCGATTCTGGAAGACTGATTGTCATGAGTTATTGATCGTCTCCATCATTGAATCCGGTTTAAATACAAGAGGAAAGGTTGCCTATGTAGGGACATGTCCATACATGGCAACTGCCACATATGGACATCTCCCTACGTAGGCAACCATTCATAACAATTAGTTTGTTTATGTTTAATTTCCAAACTGCATGCTCTGTTAATATATCACTCTCCAGATAATAACCGATTTACCATTAGTTAGATTCATGAGGGCTATATCTTAACACTCCCTCTTAGCAGGAGTGGATCTAAGTAATTTTCTTGGGAGCATATTCTGTCATGACTTCTGACACAATTCGGGACAACATTTAATATAGTTTTGTCATGACAATAAACTCAATATCATGATATCCGGCTCAGTCTGGGATAATTACTTAAGAAGTCAATCATGAGATGATCACATACTTTAGGATCAAGATATCCGGCACAGTCCGGGACAACAACTTAATGTAGTCAATCTTGACATTTGGTCAACTATTGTCAATATCATCACCTTGAAATAGTAACCTTAAACATAAGAAGATCGTCATCTTCTTGAACACAGTTAGAAAATTGCAATATACATTTTATTTATTTATTCATGAACAAATTACACATGGTAGGAATTTCATCCTAATAATCTCAATTATAATCTAGTCATACCAAGTTTACTTCTGAAGTATTCTATCTTCAATCTTGCAAGTGGCTTGGTGAAGATATCAGCATTTTGTTCTTCAGTACTGATCTACACTAGTTTTATGATGTTTCGATCTAACATATCTCTTATGTAGTGATAAGGGATCTCAATATGTTTGGATCGATTGTGAAAAATTGGATTTACTGAGAGCTTGATACAACTCTGATTATCACAATGAATTATTGTTGAATTCAGAGTTTTTCCAAATAATCCAAACAATAACTTTCTTAGCCATATCGCTTCACGAGCTCCCATGGAGGCTGCCATATATTCTGCTTCGGTGGAGCTTTGTGCAACTGCTGACTATTTTCTAGTTGAACCAAGATATCATAGCAAAACCAAGACTGAAGCAACACCCTGTAGTACTTTTACGGTTAGTGGTACTTCCGGCCCAATCTGAATCAGAATATCCTTCAAGTTGAATCTCAACATTTTCATAATTTAAGCCAAGTCTGATTGTGCCTCGTAAATATCTTAGAATGTGTTTAGCATCCATTAGATGTATCTTCTTAGGTTCACACATGAAGTGACTTAATACATTTGTAGCATAGCAGATATCAAGATGAGTATTTACCAAATACATGAGTGAATCAACAATTTGTCTGTAGAGTGTGGGATCTGTAGGTTCTGAATCTTCTGCCTCAATTTTCAGCTTGTGTAAATTAGTTTCCATTGGTGTAGCTAATGGCTTACACTCCATCATCCCAAATCTAGTTAGAATATTTGTGGTGTACTTTCCTTGATTTAGGAAGATGTAATTTTTCTTCTGCCATACTTCTAATCCCAGAAAATAATGTAGAAGCCCTAGATCCTTCATATCGAATTCTGCTGCCAGATCTTGCTTACATTTCTCAATGAGATTATCCTCTCCTATTATCAAAAGATCATCCACATAAAGGACCAATATAATCATATTGCCATTTGAAGCCTTGAAGTAGATGTTGGGATCTACTAAGTTCTTGGAGTACCCTAGTTTGGAGAGATAGTTGTCTATCCTTGCATACCAGGCCCTAGGTGCTTTTTTTAACCCATAGAGAGCTTTCTTTAGTTTACAAACATAGCAATTTTTATCACGTATGGTGAATCCTTCTGGTTGTTCTATATATACTTCTTCTTCAATTGAACAATTTAGGAAGGCAGTCTTTACGTCCATTTGGTGAATTTTCCACCCTTTGGATGTTGCAATTGCAATGATTGTTCTTACTGACGTATACCGGGCAATTGGGGCAAATGTCTCTTCATAATCAACTCCTGATTTCTGAGAGAATCCCCTGGCCACAAAGAGAGCTTTATGTTTTTCAATGCTGCCATTAGATGCATATTTGATCTTGAATAACCACTTGGATGAGACAATTGATTTGTCTTTTGGTCTAGGCACTATATCCCAAACATAATTCTTTAGAATAGATTGATATTCTTCAACCATAGCATCTTTCCAAGCCTATTTTGATAAGGCTTCTCTGACATTTGTTGGTTCAGAATTTGTGAGTTCGGTTAGAAGTGCAGCATAACATTTTGGAGTTCTTGTTCTCTTATTTTCTTTGGAAATTTCATTTGGTTCTACATTATTCTCTTCAATCATTTTCCTTGCCCATGGAGGTCTTTTCTTGTTATTGAGTGTTTCAATATTTTCATCAACAAGAGGTTCAAAAGCTCTTATGATGTCCTCCCTCTCAGTGTCTAAAGGTTTGGAATTTTCTATGATATTCTCCCTCTCAATCTCAGTTATTTGATCTTCTTCTTCTTTAGTAATGTTATCATCCTTAGGTTATTTGAGTGTAGTGTTTTCTTCAAACTTTACATCTCTACTTATCTCAACAGATTTTTTTCCTGGAATGTAAATGTGATATCCTTTAGTATTTTCACTATAGCCAATGAAGATACCTCTTTTTCCAGATGGTTCTAGTTTGTCCTCTTTTCTTTAGGAAAATGTATATATACGGGATAGCCAAATATCCTTAAATGACTTAAGTCTGGATTGTTCCCTGTAAAAGCTTCTTCAGGAGTTATGTTTTCTAGAATTGAGTGCGGACATCTGTTTTGAATGTAGACTGTTGTATTTGAAGCTTCTGCCCAGAATGAAGTGTGTAAGTTTTGGTCATGCATCATGGCTTTTGTTGCTTCAATTATGGTTCTGTTCTTTCTTTATGCTACTCCATTCTGTTGTGGATTATATGGTACAGTATACTCCCTCTTAATCCCAACAGAATTACAAAAGTCTTTGAAGTTCTCAAATGTATATTCTCCCCCATTGTCGGATCTTAACACCTTAATTTTCTTCCCTGACTAGTTTTCTACTAGTGCCTTGAATTCTTTGAACTTAGATAGTACTTCATTTGAGTCTTTGCACTTTAGAAAATATATCCATGTTTTTCGAGAGTAGTCGTCAACAAAGATTAGGTAGTATAAGGATCCAATTAGGGATGGTGTTGACATGGGACCGCATAGGTCTGAGTGAATTAGTTCTAAAATAACTTTTGATTTGTGCTCTCTTGAGGGAAAAGAAACTTTCACATTCTTTCCCAAGGCACATCCTTTGCAAATTCCTGTGTGTTCAGATTTTAGTTGGGGCAATCTTGAAGTAATCTTCTTTATGTTGGATAGAGAACTATATCTTAGGTGTCCTAATCTTTTGTGCCATAATTCATTATTATTTGAAACTTCAAGATTTAGTGCTTCCTTTTGATCACCGCATAGTTTGTATAGGCTACCATCTCTTGAACCTACTGTTATGGCATTTTTTATATTTGTATTTTTAGGCCAGAGTAGAACTTTATCTTCATTGAAGGTAACCCGATATCCTTGATCAGCTAGGCCTGAGATTGAGACTAGATTTCTTTTTATTCCAAGTACAAACAAAACATCCTTTAATTGTAGAGATACTCCATTTCTTAGTTTGATAGTACAGGTCCCAATTCCTTTCACAGGATATGCGAAGTTATCTCCAATAGTAACCTCTTCACTTGAGTGCCCGTTAAGTGTTTCAAACTAATTTCTAAATCCAGTTATATGCCGTGATGCTCCACTATCTACGATCCAAGTGTTTTTATTTGTATTTATTTTGCTTGATAGGGATAAGAAGAAAAGTGAGTTTTCTCCTTTGACTTCGACTAGAGTAGCTTGTGTTTTCTTCCTTTCTGGACAATTCCTGTGAGTGTGCCCATATTTGTCGCATTTGTAACACTGAATTTTAGACATACCTCTTTTTTGATGGTTTTTATTTCCTCTCTTCCATTTGGAGAACTTTTTCTTTTTGTTAAAGGTATTTGTATTAAGTGCTTGGATTTCTCCTTCTTTATTTGTCCCTAATCCTCTTGAGATTAGTCGAGATTCCTCTTAAATGCACTCATTATTAAGTTGTTCAAATTTGGGTAAGGGGGGTGTTCTGCTAGTAATACATTGAATGTAGGATCCCCATGAAATTGGTAATCCTCTTAGGGCTATGAGAGAGATTTCTTGATCATCTACCTCATTTCCAATAGTTTGTAATTGGTCTTTTAATTCAGATATCCTTGAAAAGTATGTAGATATTGTATCATCTTTATTCATCTTTATGTCTAAAAGTTGTTGTTTCGAGGTTAACATTTTGCTCGCATTGTTAACTTCATATGTATTTTTAATGGTTTTAAATACTTCATATGCTTTAGGTAGTCTAGCTATAGATGGAAGAATATGATCTTTGACTGAGTCAATAATTATTTTCTTTGCTTTATTATTATGCCTTTTCCAAGTAGATTTCTCTAGTTCATCATTTGGCATGTCTAGATTTTCTTCTATGTAAGACTCTAATTCTAGTTCTTCAAGAATGGCAATGATTCGTATCTTCCAGGAAATGAAGTTGGAGGCTCCTTCGAATCTATCTTCCACTCTCATATTACTTGACATTTTGAATATTTTCTTAGTCGGATATATCCTCTGCATATATAGCCTCTGCGTTGATTTGTTATTTACTTTCGATAAATGCTTATGAGTAATATGGCTGTCTAATTTATTCTCTTAATATGTTGGCTCTGATACCATGTTGTGAAATATGGATCGAAGAATAATGACAGTGATTATGGAAGACCGATTGCCATGAGTTATTGATCATCTCCATCATTGAATCCGGTTTAAATACAAAAGGAAAGGTTACCTACGTAGGGACATGTCCATATGTGGCAGTTGCCACATATGGACATGTCCCTACGTGGCAGTTGCCACATATGGACATGTCCCTACGGAGGCAACCGTTCATAACAATTAGTTTGTTTATGTTTAATTTCCAAACTGTATGCTCTGTCAGTGATAATGGAAACAGGAAAACCATATCGACAAATGATATAGTTGAGGATGAACGTAGCAAACTATTTTCCAGTGACTTGTGTAAGAGGCACGACTTCAATCCATTTTGTGAAATACTTTGTGGTAGTGATAATGAATTTATGACCATTGGAAGAAGGAGGGTGAATCTTGCCTATGAGATCGAGTCCCCACTGACAAAAGGGCCACGGAGACGCAATTGGTTGAAGTTCTTGCACTGGCGCATGGATGAGGTCTCCATTAATTTGACATTGCTTACATTTCTTGATAAAATTGATATGAGTCTTTTTCCATATTGGGCCAGTAATATCCAGTCCTGATGAGTTTCTTGGCTAATGTAGGACCACTAGCATGTGGACCACATATCCCTTCATGTACTTCACATAACGCAATCTGAGCTTTGTCACTTTCTAAACATCTAAGAAGAGTGCCATCTAGACCTCGTCGGTATAGGATATCAGCTAAAATGATGTATCGAGAAGAGTGGCGAATGAAAGTGCGACGTTGGTTATTGGATAGATCAGGAGGTAGGGTATTGTCACGAAGGTATGTAAAAATGGAACCATATAACTGGGACTCAGGACCGACGACACATATCATCTCAGTAGGAGTGATTTCGTATGAAGGAACTAAAAGGTTATCCACCAAGAACTCATAGCGGGTCTCATTCGGAGGTAGATCGATCAGTGAAGCAATTGTAGCCATGGCATCTGCAGCTCGATTTTGCTCTCTTGGTATCTGCTCAAAGTCTATCTTTGTGAAATGTTGTTTCAAGTCATCCACCATTTTTTTTAAGGCATTAATTTTTCATCTTTTGTTTGGTAATCATCAGTTGCTTGACAGATTACAAGTTGAGAGTCCCCAAAAACATGAAGTTCCTGGATCTTCCACTGAACTGTAATCCGTAATCCAGTTGTTAATGCCTCATATTTCGCTATATTATTAGTGCAAGGAAATGATAAGCGGTATGATTTTGGTATAGAATCCCCTTGAGGAGTTATAAAGAGGATGTCAGCTCCTGCCCCATGCTATGTGTATGAGCTGTCGAAGTACAGTTTCCATGGCTTCACATGTGACATTGTTAAATTGGATTCATCTAGAAATTCTAAACTTAGAGGAACATCATCTATCATGGGAGCATCTGCTAATTGATCTACGATGGCTTGTCCTTTAATTGCTTTTCTGTCCACATACTCGATGTTGAATTCACTCAGGATCATTACCCATTTAGCTAGTCGCCCAGTAAGTGTTGCTTTATTGAGAAGGTATTTCAATGGATCGTTTCTTGCAATCAACTTAGTCTTATGAGTGAGCATGTAATGTTATAATTTCTATGAAGCAAAGACCACGGTGAGACATGCACACTCGATTGGTGTGTAGTTTAGCTCATATCCCACAAATGTGCGATTGATATAGTATACTACCTTTTCTTTGCCCTCAACAATTTGTTGTGCTAAGAGTGCTCCCAGTGCTATTGGAGTAGCTGATCTGTATAGTAACAGAAGCTGATTTGGAACTGGTGGCATCAAAACTGGCAGATTCAGAAGATAATCTTTGAGTGTCTGGAAAGCCTGTTGACAGTTATCATCCCATTTGAATTTGATGTTTTTGTGTAGCAAGTGTTGAAAAGGATTACACTTATCTGCAAGTTGTGCGATGAATCTTCGTATGGACTGGAGTCTCCCTTGTAAAGACCAAAGTTGACTGATATTTCTTGGTGGTTGCATCTCTAGGATGGCCTTGACTTTTGCTAGATCAGCTTCGATTCCTCTTTTTGATACAATGAATCCTAGGAGCTTCCCGGAGGTTACTCCAAAGACACATTTCTTCGGGTTTAATCTTACTTTGTATTTTTCCAACCGATCAAAGATGACTGAAAGTATGTCTAAATGTGTATTTCTATCTATTGATTTTCCCAAGAGGTCATCGACATAATCTTCCATAGTTACGTGCATGAGATCATGAAAGTTAGTAGTCATGGCTCTTTGATATGTAGTGCCTGCATTTTTTAGCCCAAAGGGCATGAAATTCCAACAGAAAGTTCCCCAAGGACAAGTGAATGATTTTTTGTGTTGATCCTCAGATTCGATATTTATTTGATTATAACCAGAGAATCCATCCATCAATGATAGCATTTCATGACCTGCTGTGAGATCTACAATCAAATCTATATTTGGTAATGGGAAGTCATCCTTAGGACAAGCTTTGTTGATGTCTCTGAAATCTGTACATATTCTGATGCTACGATCTGGTTTACTAACAGGCACTAAATTGGAGATCCATTCGAGATAATCAATTGGGCGTATGAATCCGACATCCAATAATTTCTCAAGTTCTGCTTTGACTAGTAATGCCACTTATGGATGCATCTTTCTTAATTTTTGTTTCACTGGTTTTGCCCCCGGTTTAACTGTCAAATGATGCATTACCAAATCCAGATCCAATCCAGGCATATCAGCATATGACCATGCAAAGTTGATTTGTCGTTCTGTGAAGAAACTTATGAATTTTGACCTTTTTGACTTCGTCAAAGATTGGGCTAGGAATATGTTGTGTGGAACTTCTTCTGTACCAATGTTTGTTTTGATAGTCTCCTCTACCAACATGGATGACTTTTCCTCATATGATGCTAGGAGAATGTCGATCCTTCCATCTTTGGGTGCCTCAGAGAGGTTTTCACCCTCAGATACGTCCTTTCTTTTTACTTTTTTGGGGTCAGACAGTGCCACAGTGTGGTTTTCACCATAAGACCCTTGGTTTGTTCTTATTTTTACATTTTTGCGACTGGAAGGTCTGACGCCCTCACCAAAATATGCCACGCTATTGAGTTCTATAGTGTATCCTACTTTATGGTCCCCAGGGGGAAGATCATCTCATATGCCAAAATAGTCAATAAAAGCTTCATCATTTTGGAATGTGTCAAACTATGTAGGTCCTTCATGATCCCAGTCAATGAGTTGGTGGTGAATGAGGGGAATTCCTTTAATGTCTTCAAAGTTAGCGGGGCTAAGAGTGAAGATGCAGTTATATTCCGATATGTCAAGGTAATTATCAAGGTCATCGATGGAACTCTCCTCATCAGTCTCGATCATGAACGAATCCAAATTATCATCACTAGTAGCGCATTCTGGGACAGGTGTTCTCATCCTATGTGATTTCAACCTAGGACCTTGAGACAAGGACTGTGTGGAATCCTCATGGGTTGTTTCTTGAACAACTTTGAATCTTTTATAAAATTCCTCTTCTTCTGTGGGTTCATCTGGCTCTCTGAATGTCTCGGTGAGCTCGTAGTCACTAGAGGATTTGTCTGAACCCCATTCCCATTCATTGGAATCTGTGGAATAGCGATCATCTTATTGAATTTTGGCAGATTTGATTTGTAAAGCTTCTTTTGTCCTTTGAGTGTGGACCTTGGAAGTCAGGAAACCAAGTCCCTTCGAGTGTTCCTTTTTGAATGTCAATTCAGGTTGTAAAGGTTCAATGATGCCTTCCTTTCATAACCCAAGAGGGCTTTTTCCATCATACCCGAATTTTTTAGGATCTTGAAACCTTTGCCATATTTCTCACATGGTAGACTGCTGTGATCTTGTGTATCATCTTCAAGGTCTTTGTAAAACATTTTGCATAAGTCTTCCTCTTCCAGTTCGCCCCATCTTTGAAAGGTAGTAGGGTCCCATTTGAGTACAATGATGGATACTTGCTTGTTAGGATGTGGTCTTCCATATTCTTTTGGTGAACTCATGACTTTTTGTAAGTACATGGTCTGATTTAAAGTGTATTCCCCCATGCCCTTGTCCTAAAATTTGCCTTTAAGCTCACCTTGTTTTGATGTCGAAGGTTTTAATCACTCAGGATCAATGTATGCCAAAGAAGGAACAGCTTCACGATTACTGGGAATGATGGTCTCAGTTTTTGATCTCAGGTTATTGAAGTATATGAATGGATTAGGATCACCATTAACTGTTACCTCCACTCCATTGTGAGGAAACTTAATGCATTGGTGATATGTAGATGGGACTGCCCTCATTTCATGAATCCAAGGATGCCCTAGCAAAATGTTGTAAGTGAGATCTAGGTCTAGGACTTGACAAACCACATCCTTTGTAACTGGCCCAACTCTAAGAGGTAAGGTGACTGTGCCCTTGGATGAATGCTCTTCATCATCATATGCCTTGATGGTGATTTTGTTTATAGAATTCACAGCTTTATCAAAATATCCCAATTGTTTAATAGTGCTCAATGTACACATGTTTAGACCTGCTCCTCCATCTATCAGGACTCATTTTATTTGATGTTTGTGTATGAAGGCTTCAATGTGTAGTGGTGCATTATATTGTTGGCTCACAGAGGCATCATTGGCTTCTATGAATGTAAGGGAGTGTGGAATGGAAAGGTTTCCCACCATGGCTTGAAACTAGTCCACGTTCAGATCAGTAGGAACAACAGTTTCTCTCAAGATTTTGTCAAGAATGGATTTATGTGCGAGGGATATGCGCAAGAGTTCAAGTATGGAGATGAGTGCGAGTGTCTTCCCTAATTGTTCTACAAGGTCATACTCAGGCTTAGTTGATGAGGAAGCAGTGTTTTTGGCTGGAGCACCTTGCAAAGTGATTTTACCTCGATGGGTTGTAACATGACATTCAGAGGTAGGTTCGAAAGAAGATCCAACACCTTTTAAGACAATCTTGGGTCTCTGGGTAGAATTCTTAGGGTTTTTGTCCTTGATGATAATGGTAGAGATGTAATTGTCCATCGAAATGTGATTGATAGTTGAATCATAGTTATAGGTTGCTCTGGTATAGTTGGTTTGGTCATCTATGGCTTTAGCTTTTCCCTTGTCATGCTTTGGGAATGGTTCCTTAAACATTTCATGTTCTTGATTGGATGAGTGTCCTTCAATCTCAATATCACCTCTATCAATGAGATCTTGTATGATGTTCTTCAGTCGATGACAATTTCCTGTCTTATGACCCTTGCTCATATGAAATTCACAATACTCATCATCATTCCACCAATTTGATTTGACCTTTGGTTCATATGGAGGAAAATATGGAATAGTGATTACCTTGTTTGCCACTAGCTTTTTGAAAACTGACTCAAGTGGTTCTCCCAATGGAGTGTACTTCCTTCATGATTTAGAGGTTGTTTGAGTATTCACCTAATTTGATCTAGAAAAAATGAATTTCGGTCACACTGTATTGGCATCAACAACACCATCATTGACTGTGTTCTTGTTTTTATTCCAAAATCTTGGCTTGTCTTTTCCTTTAAAGTCATCTTTGTTTTCCTTGAATATCTTAATGACTCCTTGTTCAATTAGGACCTTCTCTATTGCTAAGCCTTTTTCAATAACGTCCTTGAAGGTGGACAAACAAGCTTTCCTTAAGTCATAACCAATCTCTTTGTTAACATTTTGGGTGAACATTTCTACCATTTATTTTTGTGGAATTTCACAAGAGCATCTGCTGGCTAGATTCCTCCATCTTTGTAAAAATGATGCAAAAGACTCTCCCTCTTTTTGCTTGGTGTTGCACAAAGTAGTGATTGATATGTCTGTCTCTATGTTGTAGGAGAAATGTTGAATAAATGCCTCTACTAAGTCAACCCATGACTTAATACCAGGTGGAAGTTGGGAGAACCATTCCATAGCTTGATCACCTAGGCTTTGTGGGAATAATCTCATCAAATATGTCTCTTATGCTACTATCTCAATGCAAGCTATGAAAAAATGTCTTATGTGTGCCTTACGATCCCCTTTTCCTCTATACTTATCAAACTTAGGCATCACAAAGTGTGTAGGAAAAGGAGGCATTGGAATGCTCTTGTCAAATGGATAAGGACATATGTCTCTCATTGTGTATGTTGGCTTCGGTGTATTTATGTCCTCCATTTTCTTTTGTAAGTCCCTGATTTGTTGCTCCAAATTGTTCTTAGGTGGAGATCGACTTCTTGGACCATACCCTATGCTTGAGGCACCAATTAGAGGAGGAGCATGTTGCATATATGGATGATATTGATCATACACATGTTCATATGGAGGAGGTCTATAATGATGTTGCATATATGGACCACTTGGTATAGATTCATGTTGAGGAATGAAATATCTATTTTGTCCATGTATACCATACTCTATAGGCATGTCATGTTCTAATGTGTTGCCCCCAAATTTGATACAGGCTTTCCTTGTGTCCAAATTTTTTAGCATGCCTTTGAATATCCAATTGCTTTGGTGGTTGATCATTAGCATTGGTATGTGAGTGAGTATATTTTTCTGCATAAGACTTCCATAATGGTCTGCGAAGGTGAGTATCATATGCTTGACCATGTGTATGTGGGACCTCTGGTTTTTGAAACAAAGATGATGGTGATTCAGGTACCATATGTGGTCTTTTATTGCCTCCACTATTAGGCTTCCTTTGATCCATGTTGGAGTGAGTTTGTTGCAAAGGTCTATGTTCCATTATTTGAGACATGTCAAAATCATGAGGGATCTTGGCTCCACTTTGTGCCATAATTTGTAAGAAGTATTGTCTATCTCTCTTCATTATTTCCTCAATCAATCGATTGAAGTGGGGGTCCATAATGGATTCTTCCACATCTATTGAATGTACAAAAAAGTTGTCCATATTGTCATTGTGTGTATCATTGTTGTTTGTAGTGTCCATGTTCTCAACATTTGGAATGTTTCTATAGGAATCAATGTCAGGTAATGTGTTATGATTAGTATTGAAAAAGACATCATTGTCATACTCATAGACACTCATGTTTGCGGACTCTTGAGCCTCTTTAGTTTCTCTCCTAGATTTTTGAAGACAGGTTTCAACCATGAATTAGGTATTGACCAAGATGTGTGAGACTAGATGAAAATGGAAAAAAAGTATGGAAGACCAAGAGTTGGATGGAATGTAAATGAATCTGAGGTGTACTTGCAATGTCCAAAGTGTAAAACCAATTATGTATGTAGTAGAGTAGGTGTGACTTCCAAAGAGAGGATAGTTTCTCTTGATGAGGTAAGTTGACCTTGACTCTAAGTAAAACCAAATGAGACCCAAAGGTGATAGACCTTGATGAGGGACCACTTAGCAAAATGTTGTTGTATGTAGTGTGTTGACAAAGTATGGTGAGGACAAGCAAGTGACCTTTTGACTCAAGTTTAGATAAATGTGAATGTAATGCAAGGTGCAAAGCAATGATGGACTATGTGAGACCAAAAGATAGGTTGAATGCTAGATGAAAACCTGGAGAAATAACCTAGGAAGCTCAAGAATTCTAAAACTGACTGTGTTTGTTTGCTGGACTATAAAATTTTTTCAATTCTGAACACAGACGTGCCTGTATACTGCACAGACGCGATTTCCTGAAACAGACGTGTTTCTGTTTAACACAAATGCATTTTTGAGATTTTTTGTAAATTGCAATGTTGATTCTAGAAACACAGACACGTTTCTGCCCTTCGCAGACACAGTTATACAACACAGACGCTATTATGTCAGACACAGACGCGTTTCTACGAAATTTGTGCAATTTTTTCCAATCTATGAAGTTGTTTTGTTGTGACCAAATCTGACTATTTGACTATTTTTCATGACAAGAGGACACAATGTTGATGAAGACTCAATGTTTGCAAGTGTCTAGACTCCAAAAAAATGACTCAAAGAAAGTGTGGTGTTTGATGTAAAATTGCTTTGCATACACTTGAAGACACAAAAGACACAATGTTTTGATGTTTGGTCTTGAATGTTTGAATGTTTAAAATAAGTCAAGCACAATTCTTATGGTTGGCCAAGACAATAGTTGTTGATCCCACATGGGTTTTTACCCCCGAGGCTACGCTATTCAGAGCGGATACTTAGATGCTTGACCTCACTAGCTCCACCCTCGACACTCACTTCTTGGGTCAGCCAAGCATCAGTCCCCACGAAAACTCCCCGTGGTGAACTTTGTATCTCTACTAAGAACCGTATGTGTGTGGGCCGCTACCAGAGGTCCGACCTCCTGCCCCAACAACTAGAAGGATTTGGGCTTCTAAAACAGAAAGGTGCTAGTAAGGGCATCTGCTCGTGTGGCCATACATGCAGCACTTTCAGCTCTATAAATACAGAAGGCTCCCAGCCGGTAGGGGTTACGCCCTACAACTGATCAAACAAATTTGATCAAATGGGTTTATGGGGAGACATAGTGTCGGTATGAACTAATCAGCACATTTTATTCATAGTTTTCACCATGAATACAGTTATTTATAGTGGTTTGGAAGAAGATGGCTTTTCTTTTGCTACCACTTGGGTCGTTCTCTTCTCACTAGTAGTCCTAATGACCACATGGGAAGACAGGCCCTCTAAAGATTAAACAAAAAGAGCCTATTGCTCAAGACACAAAAGACAATGATTCAATTTTAGTGCACCAATTGAAGTGTTTGCTAGTCTATTGAAAACAAAGCACACAATAAAAAAAATCAAAAACCCTTGCCAAGGACCTGCAACAAAGATCCACCATAATATATGAAGATTACCTAAGACAATGCAAATCAAATGAAATCACAAAGATTATACCATCACATGTCCAATAGGGTTTGGATCTCCATTCTTCCTATCTCCATTGATCTTGCTTGATATATTTGCTCTCGGATTTTATGTGCACAAGAGCTCAACAAAGAACGGAATGTGGTTGCATGTAGGATCGCATATGAAAAGCGTAGTGTAGTCAAGTAGTCGAGTAGTTAGGGTTTGATAATGAAGGAAGTATCTCCTTATATAGAAGACACTATATGAAATGGAGGGATAAGATTGAGAGGTGTAAAAGGAGGTCGGCTATGATTAGAGGGTAGGTAAAAGAAATAATAAAATAATGAAAGGGGTAGGTAGTGTATGAATTAAGAGATGAATGACATGTGTCATGGGTAGAAAAGGTTAATGAATTAATTAAATAAATAAAGATTTATTTAATTAATAGAAGAAGTGGGATCAATTAAATAAATAAGAAATTTATTTAATTCAGGAAAAGGATAATTTAAATAAATAAATGTATTTATTTAAATGAGAAATAAGGCTAGAAGAGGATAAATGAATTAATTAAATAAATAAAGATTTATTTAATTAGAAGAATTAAGCTTAGATATTTATTTAATTAGACTGGACAATTTTGGGTGTCTACAATCACTATTTTGACTATTGGTGATTTTGTTCTCTAAATTTGTCATAATCTGCAAAAAATTATGCTTTGTACTTCATCTTTGCCTCTGAGGGTTTTTGGTCTAAGGGTTTAAGGTTCTGCAATTTACCCTTTTTATATTTGAAGTCCATGCGTTATATTTTTGTGTTACTTTTTCCACTTGAGTGGAAGGGTCGCTCCACCGTGAAAAGAGGTCCCCCCTTTTTACATTTATCCTAGGCGGGGACCTTAAATATGTTTTATTTCTACACCTTCCCCTAAGTCTTATTTTATTGTCGAGCTTCGTAAAGATCATGCAAATTCTAGTTGATCTGACGGTGCATGCAATCTTGCGAAAGGAAGATGTGCGGAACTTACCCTTCGCAAAGTAGCAAAAAGGTGGCGAGCCCGGGTAAAGTGGACACAAGGAAGGCTAACGGACGAGTATCTCCCAGAAGATCAAATGGACCACATTGTTTCATAGCCCAAAGATGGACAAGGTTTATCCTTCGCGAAGTAGCAAAAGAATGGTGGACTTGGGAAGGTGGGTTAAAGAATGAAGTTAAAAATCGAGCATGTTTCTCAAGATTTGGCAGTCCACGTTGATTCGTGAAGTAAAGTTGCTAGAGACTTATCTTTCACAAAGTAGCGAAAGTCTGTCGGGCCCCAAAAGGTAATTGAATCCTCCAGTTAAAAACCAATCATCTCCAAGAAGATCTAGTGGTCAACACTTTTTCGCTTGGCGTAGATGTCTAAATTTTACCTTTCACGAAGTGGCGAAAAGGTAATGGGCCCAGTGAAAGGGTTGCTTGTAAGGTAAAAGGGGTGCATCTTGAGATAGATCCAATGGTCCGTGTTATTTTGCTCTGCGAAATAGCATGAAGCTTATCCTTCATGAAGCAGCGAAAGGATGGTGGGTCCGACAGATAGACTGTTCCTAGTTTTTAAAGGTTGATCAACTTGGAGTTGATCGGATGGCCCACATTGATTCGCAACCAAAAGCAACACGAAATTTACCTTTCGCGAAGTGGTGAAATGAGCTGGCGGTTACATGGCGGATGATGTGGCAGAATAGTTGGATGCCTGGCTAAGGTAAAAGGTAATCTATCAGACACACGTGGCTCCAAAGGATCATGAAGGGCCCACTTTGATTGAGTGGCGATGGTGATGAAATTCATTGCCTAAAGTAACATACGTGGCAGTTCAGATGTGGAGTCTGATGGATTTCTTGAGTGAGTGAATGGCTGACACGTAAGAGTTATTTTTCGGAAATCAACAAGGCAGCTGGATTTCGTCCAGAGGGCCCACTTCAAAGGATAAAGGATGTTAAAGGTTGCACATCTTGAAAGTGATCCAATGATGAGTGTTGTTTCATAGCCCAAAGATATAAGGTTTTTAACCTTCGCGAAACAGCGAAAACCATTAGCAGTGACGACTTCATGCAGTTAGTTAAAAAGATTAGCAGTCACCATGGAGAGTAAAGGTTGAGCGGATGGTAGAAGATTGTTGGTATTTTGGTATGGTTTTATCATTGATGTCAACACCTACTGAAAACAAGTACTTTGGAGATCTAGCAACATTCACCGGCAAGCAAGTAAATTGTGCAACAGTTACTGGTATATGGTTCACCGGCAGGATATATTGTTCACTGGTACCTGGAATGATATGGAAGACACTTGGTAATGTCAAAGACATCATGTGGACACTTTGTTTTGAAGAATTAATCATTGGTATATTCATATTTGCATATTTGCTTTTACCGGCAAATAGGTCCAGGTTATCTAGGGTTACACCGACAGGTTTATCTTTTCCAGATCAACATGGCATGCTATGGAAATGATTTATTAGTGTTGTAAATGCATCAAGCTGACATGTTCAATCAGTTATTGCATCAAATATTATATTGTATGTAAAATGTTTTTATTGTAATATATTGTAGAGTCGACCTGCTAAAATTGGTCTTAGGGTATGGTATAAATGTAAGATCTTATTTGTAAGATCAAGTGTGGAATGCGAAAAAGAATTGAGTGGAGGTATATGTGAGATCAAGCAGGGATATACACGAAGACATCATTTGAAGATGAAGTTAGGTTTTTGTATAAGCATATCAACATTACATCGATACTGAATCTAGCATATGAAGATGCTATTTTGTGCAGTACATTCTTATTGGATTAAACCATCCAACTGTAGTCAGTGTGACTCTCATTTTGTGATTGAGTAGTGAGCTCTAGGCTATTGGCCTTTCTGCATGTGCAGACCCCATTTATGTACACTTACTATCTGCAGTAGTATCATCTGATTGTGAGTAAGGTTTCCCACCATGGTTTTTCCCCTTATAGGGTTTCCACATACAAATATTGGTGTTATGTGTTGTGGATGACTTTATGTTTATGTTTCATGCATTAATCCTTACCGGTACAACAATTTACTGTTAACACTATCTACCGGCATACTTAACTAGTTTACCGGTATTAAGCATTAAGTTGGTTAATTGGTTTTTGGTTTGAATTTATTAGACAACTGATTCACCCGCCCCCCCTCTCAGTTGTCTCTAGGACCTAACAATTGGTATCAGAGCCTAGTCCTCTTTTGCTGAAGTTTAACAACTTGAGGAGATCCAATGTCTACTAATTATTTAAGGAAGGACAGTCCTAAACTTGATGGGACCAACTATGGGATATGGAAGATCATAATGGAGACACATCTGAATTGCATTGGTAAAGACATCTGGGAAGTTACTAAGAATGGTTATACTACTACTGTAGCTAGTCAGACTACTCCAACTACCTTAGCTAAATATGAAGAAAATGACTGCAAAGCAAGATAAGCACTTTTGAGCGCATTATCAGATCAATAATTATGGGATTATCAAATAGGTCTACTGCTAAAGCTATTTGGGATCACTTGGAAACACTGAATGAAGGAGATTCCATAGTCAAAATTGCAAAACTTGAAAGCTTCCGAGTCAGGTATGAACATCTGAAAATGGAAGAAGATGAAAGGATTTCTGCTTTTATGGAAAGAGTAAATGAAATTGTTTTCGGTATTAAATGTTGTGGAGGAACCTTGAGTGATGATGAAATTGTTTCAAAAATCTTAAGAGGTTTGCCACCGGCATATAAAATTAAGGTTACTATTATAAATGAGTTGAGAACGATGCCTAATACATCAGTAACTAGGGATACATTGATTGGAAAACTTTCAGCCTTTGAAATTGGGGGATTTGGTCCTGTTGCTACTATAAAAACTAATTTAGCCTTTAAAGCATCAACATCATCTGCTCCATCATTTGACAAATCAAACTAGAGAGCCTTTTATGCGAGAGAACTTGAAGAATTCAGAAAGGAGAATGAAGAGCTTGAAGAACTTGAAGCACTATTTGCAAGGAAAATGCCAAAAGGTCCAATTGGAAGTAAGTATGAAGGTAAAGCACCCATTAAATGTTTTAACTGCAATAAGATTGGTCATATGGCTTCAAGATGCCCTGATAGACATGTTAGGCTAAGACAAGAAGCTAGAAGAACATACAAGCCTAATCCTGAATATCCGAGATACAGATTTAAAAAGAACAAAGATAAACCTTGTTACATTGTTGATGAAGGTGTGACTGATGATTCTGATGAGGATCCAGCAGACAATGGATGGGTTTTTGTTGCTATAACAGAAGATCAACCGGCACCTACTGCTCCACCGGTAGAACAAGCCCTAGTAGCTAAAGTTGAAGCAAAGGATGAATGGATCATTGACTCTGGATGCTCACATCATATGACTGGAGACAAAGGTAAATTCTTGAACTTTCAAGAATACAATGGAGGTTTAGTAAGATTTGGAGATGACAAAGCCTGTTCAATCAAAGGTAAGGGTTCAATATCTCTTGATGGTAAGCATAACACTGACAATGTCTACTATGTTGAAGGATTAAAGCATAATCTTTTAAGTGTTGGTCAACTAGTTGAGAAGGGATTTCAGTTACAATTTAAAAATGGAAAATGTAAAATCATGAATAGAACTGGTTTGGAAATTGCAACCGGTAATCAGACTAGAGGCAATATCTTTCATTGGAATAATAGTGAAAAGGCATGCTTAATTGCACATATAGATGAAAGTTGGTTATGGCATAAGAGACTTTGTCATGTAAATTTTGATTGCATGGTAAAAATCAGTACTTCTAAGGCAGTTAGAGATCTACCTAAAATTGTGAAACCTCATAATACAATTTGTAAGGAATGTCAATTTGGAAAACAAGTTAGAGCTAGTTTCAAAAGTATTCCATAAAAATCCAATAATGCTCTTGATCTAATTCACACTGATTTATGTGGTCCAGCTAGAACTATAAGCTTGCAAGGTGATAGATATTTCATGCTAATTATTGATGATTATTCTAGAATGTGTTGGGTTACTTTTCTTAGAGAGAAATCAGAAGCACTTGGAAAGTTCAAACTCTTCAAAGCAATGGTTGAAAATGAAACTGGTAAGAAAATCAAATGTTTAAGATCAGATCAAGAAGGAGAATTCATATCTAAGGACTTTAATACATTTTGTGAAGTGAATGGAATCAGAAGACAGTTATCAGCACCTTGGACACCATAGCAGAATGGAGTTGTTGAAAGGAAAAACAGAACTATCTTGGATGCAGCTAGAAGTATGTTATCAGAAGCAAATATACCACATGTGTATTGGAGAAAGGCAGTTAGCACTGTTGTCTATACATTCAACAAAGTTCACATCAAAGGTGAAACTGGTAAGACCCCTCATGAACTATGGTTTGATAATACTCCTACTCTTAAGTATTTTAGAATTTTTGGAAGTAAATGTTATATTAGAAGAGATGAGTATATTGGCAAATTTGATCCTAGAAGTGATGAAGGAATGTTTCTTGGTTATTCATCTAAGAGCAAGGCATATAGATGTTTTAATAAAAGACTGCAGAAAATTGTTGAGAGTACAAATGTAAAGATTGATGAACAATTTAGAGGAACTTCAAGATATATAGACTCTGAACCGGCAACAGAAATTGTGACAAATGAACTTATACTGAATCCACCGGTACAAAATGAAGATCCAGTTACCCCGATATCATCAGAAGATTCCACAGTAATTGAAGAACAACAGCAAACTAAGACACCCCGGTATTTAAGATTGAATCATTCTGAAGATCAGATAATTGGAAACAAATTTAAGGGAGTTATGACAAGAGGAAGATTGGCAAATGAAGAGGTATGTCTTATTTCTCAAATTGAAGCATCATCTATCAATGAGGCATGTGAAGATAAATTTTCGATTAAAGCTATGGAAGAAGAATTAGGACAAAAGGAGAAAAATAATACTTGGACATTAGTTCCCCGACCTAAAGATAAAAATGTAATTGGAACTAAATGGGTATTTAGAAAAAAACTTAATGAAGATGGTAAGGTTGTCAGAAATAAAGCAAGACTAGTGTGTAAGGGATATTCTCAGAAAGAAGGAGTTGATTACAATGAAACCTTTGCACCGGTAGCCAGAATTGAGGCAGTTAGATTATTTTTGGCTTTTGCAGCTCACAAGGATTACAAAGTTTATCAAATGGATATCAAATGTGCTTTTTTGAATGGAGATCTTGAAGAAGAAGTATATATTGAACAACCTGATGGATTTTCTTTAATAGATGATAATGATATGGTTTGCAGGTTAAGAAAAGCTCTGTATGGATTGAAACAAGCCCCAAGAGCTTAGTTTACAAGGTTGGACAAGTATCTTTTGAAGATTGGCTTTACTAAAGGAAATGCAGATAGAAATTTATATTACAAAGTAACTAATGATGACATCTTGATTATTGAAGTATTTCTTGATGATATAATCCTTTGAGGAGAAGATGGATTATGTAAGGAATTTTCTCTTGAAATGCAACAAGAATTTGAAATGTCTATGATTGGAGAAATAAAATTCTTTTTAGGTTTGCAGATTTCTCAGACTGATAAAGGTATATCTTTGAGTCAATCCAAGTACTTGAAAGAATTACTAAAGAAATTTGGGATGGAGAACTCTAAACCGGTAAGCACACTTATGACTACAAATGACAAATTATCTCAAAGGGATGAATCTACACCTGTTAATCCAACTAGATACAAATCTATGATAGGAGGTTTACTATATTTGACACAAACCAGGCCTGATATTATGAATGCAGTATGTATTTTTTCTAGATTTCAGAGTAATCCTAGGGAAAATCATGAATCAGTAGTAAAAAGGATTTTCTAGTACTTACAAGGCACAACAAATCTTGGATTATGGTATCCTAGAGATGAAATTTTTGATCTATGTGCATACACAGATGCAAATTGGGCAGGAGATGTGGATGATAGAAAGAGCACCATTGGAGGAGCATTCTTTCTTGGAAAGAGATTAGTTTCTTGGTTGAGTAAGAAACAGAGTTGTACATCTTTATCAACAACAGAATCAGAATATGTTGCAGCAGCAACTAACTGTACACAGGTATTATGGCTTAAGCAACTATTGAAAGACATAAAGGTAAAATGCAAGGAACCCATTACTATATACTGTGATAACACTGCAGCAATTGATATATCTAAGAATCCGATATTACATTCTAAAACAAAACATGTTTCTATCAAACTGAATTTTCTAAGGGAAAAAGTTGAAGAAAAGGAGATAAAACTGGTTTATGTGAATACTAAAGAATAGCTTGCAGATATTTTCACAAAACCTTTGCCTAAGGAGACTTTTGAGTATCTCAGAGATCATCTTGGAGTCATACCACCACCGGTAGAGACTTAGACAGTTGATGATTGTCATCAACCGGCTGAATTAAAAAGACAAATCTTTATTCCGGTATTTGATGAGGAAGCTACTTCTCAGGGGGAGTAGTTGGTATTTTGTATGAACTTGACTTTGGCATTTGAAGTCAAAGGGGGAGAGATATCTATGGAAAAACACATTATCTTTTTGGGGAGAGATTTTGAAAAACACATATTACTCCCAGGGGGAGAAATGGAGATTGTTGGTTTTTGTATTTGGCATTTTTGTTTTGGCACTTTGATGGTTTTTCCATCTTGTGTTGCCATCAATACCAAAGGGGGAGATTGTTGGTATTTTGGTATGGTTTTGTCATTGATTTCAACACCTATTGAAAACAAGTACTTTGGAGATCCAGCAACATTCACCGGTAAGCAAGTAAACTGTGCAACAGTTACTGGTATATGGTTCACCGATAGGATATATTGTTCACCGGCACCTGGAATGATATGGAAGACACTTGGTAATGTCAAAGACATCGTGTGGACACTTTGTTTTGAAGAATTAATCATTGGTATATTCATATTTGCATATTTGCTTTTACCGGCAAATAGGTCCAGGATATCTAGGGTTACACCGGCGGGTTTATCTTTTCCAGATCAGCATGGCATGCTATAAAAATGATTTATTAGTGTTGTAAATGTATCAAGCCAACATGTTCAATCGGTTATTGCATCGGATATTATATTGTATGTAAAAAAAATTTATTGTAATCTCTTGTAGAGCCGACCTGCTAAAATTTGTCTTAGGGTATGGTATAAATGTAAGATCTTATTTGTAAAATCAAGTGTGGAATGTGAAAAATAATTGAGTGGAGGTATATGCGAGATCAAGCAGGGATATACATGAAGACATCATTTGAAGGTGAAGTTAGGTTTTTGTATGAGCATATCAGCATTACACTGTTACTAAAGCCAGCATATGAAGATGCTATTTTGTGCAGTACATTCTTATTAGATTTAACCATCCAACTGTAGTCAGTGTGACTCCCATTTTGTGATTGAGCAGTGAGCTCTAGGCTGTTGGCCTTTCTGCATGTGCAGACCCCATTTATGTACACTTACTATCTATAGTAGTATCATCTAATTGTGGGTAAGGTTTCCCACCATTGTTTTTCCCCTTACAGGGTTTCCACATACAAATATTGGTGTTATGTGTTGTGGATGACTTTATGTTTATGTTTCATGCATTAATCCTTACCGGTACAGCAATTTACTGTTAACACTATCTACCGGCATACTTAACTGGTTTATCGGTATTAAGCATTAAGTTGGTTAATTGGTTTTTGGTTTGAATTTATTAGACAACTGATTCACCCCCCCCCCCTCTTAGTTGTCTTCGAGACCTAACAGATCCAATGCCCAGCCCTATTTCGCATGAAAAAGATGCACGAGGTTTATACTTCGCGAAGCAGCGAAAGGAAGGTGGGGCCCATTTTAAGCAGGATGACCCAGGTAAGGTAAGAAACATGCATTCTCTTTGGGATCTAATGGATGGTGTTGTTTCGCATGGCAAAGATGCGAGGTTTTTAGCCTTCACGAAACAGTGAAAAGTTAGGACATTGAGAATTTTTTTTGTGGTCCGTTGGAGCCTTGTTTCAAATTCAATTGTTAATTGATTGCCGAAGCATGTGGATTAATGTCTCAATTCAATGCTCTTTTTCCATATTAAGCCTCACATCAACTAAATTTTAGTGTCATTTCAAAGAGTTTTGCAAAGGAACCATTGCGCAGAGCGAATTTCTTCAGGCAACAAGTAAGTTCTGCACATTGTTTAACAATTACAGTTCGAATTGATATCATTGGGTGCTTAAATTCTCAGAGGTCTATTTGAGTTTAAATTGAATTAGCTGTAAGTCAAAGATGGCATCTTGAAGAGATTTCACAGGGAAGGTAAATTATCAGGATAGAGCTATATGTGATGATTTCCTAGAACAATTAACCATGTCTACAAATGTCGCTAATAAAATAAAAGAATTAGTGCCCAAGGCTCCCCGTCTAAGAATTGGAGATGATTTATATGACAAATGGAATTGGTTAAGGGATTCATAGATAGGGATATCAGGCTTGGGGCTCTTCAAAGTGGGATTTGGCCAAAGACATTCCTTTTCTCCAATGAACAGCATTTGGGAGTTAGATGTGGGAAAACTCATAGTCCCTGGGGTTTTCATGGATGTGGATTTGTTAACCCAGATTGCAAATAATTATGACCCTATTGCCAGATGTGTTAGAAATGTGAATGGGGGGTCATTGATTGAGATAAATTATGATGAGTTTAGGAAGGTGTTTAAACTCAGTGAGGTATCAAATTATTTAGAGCCAATCAATTTTGATACACTTGCACAGGTCTACAATATACGGAAAGATCACCTCAAGAGTGGCCCTATGAAAGAATTTTTTATCAAAATAGGAGGATTAACTATTGTAGGCCCTAGTACCATGGAACCCTTCTCTCTAAACATTTTCATTCTAAGGGCTAAAGGGATGTATTGGTCACTATATCAGATTTTTGGGGAAGATGTTGAAACAGCCATGCCTACTCACTACATGCTAATGATAGCACAGATTCTGAACCCCTCTCTAGTAGTAACTTTTGATTTTGCCCCTTATCTCATTGATGCAATTCATGCAGGGCTGATAGGGATTAAAAATGGTCAGGTAGATAAACCTTTTGGGTGGTACTCTCTTCTTATGCACATGCTTTTATTTAAAGGTGTTGATTATTTTGCAAAGAAAATGGACCTAGTTAAGGAAAAGGATGGTGAAGAGATGCATGTGCAATTGTGGAGCACAATTTTGTCTTGGGATAGAGAGGATGCCAGTTACTTAAAGTTTGATAGATGTTTTGCATCTAGGCTTAGGATCCTCTTTTGCCCATAAAACCCTAGGATTCCTAAGGCTCTTTTAGAATTGCTTAGGCCTAAAGAATTTGCTAAAGGTATCAAGATTGTTCACAATTGAGGTGATATATATTTATACCATGTCTCTACTGTGTTCAGAGTTTATGGTTTCAGAGGCACCCCATACTTACTCCCCTATCAAGTCCCATTAAAGATAGGAATTGCAGAGATCCTGAGGCAAATTGGGGGTGTGCAAGAGGCAGAATTAACAAATAGGGGAAAAGGGACCATTTTCCCAACTGTCACCATGGCTCATCAATTTGTAATCACCAAGGGTGGTTGGAAACACTTTGATGATTTCTTTCAACCATATAGGTTGTCTACTACAGTATCAAAGTTTGCTGACCGTAAAGATTTCTTCAATGGCATGTTCAGAAAGAGAGCAATGTGTAAAGGCAGAGCTCACCAATTCCATTTTCCTGAGGATCTGATTAGAAATGAATTCAATCTAGATGAGCAAGAATTGAGAAAAGAAAAATGGGTAGCATACAAAAAGGCTCTTGATTTTATTCACCAATTTGATAGTGGTTATGACCCTCTATCTAGTTTTACTCCCTTTGAGGAAAAAGTTAAATTCTTAATTCTTTATTTTGAAGACCTAATGCAAACATTGAAGGAGAAGAGGGAAGCTATAATGAGAAATGATCCTGAAAAGGCTAAGCTAGTTCTAGCCAAGCCTTCCTTTGCTAAGGCCATCCCTTCGATTGATTATGTGATGCATAAGAAGCCAAGGTATAGTGTGCTAGTACCGGTAACTGGTGAGCCCTCTAGTTCAAAAGGGAAGAGAGCAATAGAAGATGTCATTGACATCCAAGACTCCCCTAAAAGGCAAAGGTGGGAAAGGAGGTGAAAACAGGTGAACCTTTATACTCCCCATCCCAATCCCCTATCCATGTGGGAGATGAATAGGCAATGGTCGAGAAATTCTTGCAGTTAGGGAGTCTCAGGGAGATTGACTACACATATGAGGAAACACAAGAGGGAATGCCTGAAGAGCCACCGAGTGCTGAGATGAGATTGACTACAAATGAGTTCAAAGGAAAGGAGTTAGACCCTACTATCAAATAAGCTAGTGAGGAGTTCCTGGCTGATAATAATTTCATTACAACAGGGTCCTTTATGCAATTTGATTAGAAATAAAACATTGAACAATTTAAGGCAAGATGTGAGAAGAAAAAGAATGAGCGACCCCACAAAGATGCAACTATAGTGGAGGAAGATGTGAAGCAAGAAATGATGCCAGAGTTCAAAGTCATTACTCCTGAAAAGGGGAGAGAAATAGTATCAAAGGTCAGTGTGCTAATCCTTCCTGAATGGGACATAGCGGATACCTTAGTGCTTGAAGCAGTCAGGAAGGAAACTAAGCCCTTGGAAGGAGTGATATTTAGCAAGGACAATGTTGCTTTGGTCATGTGGTCCTTAAATAGGGATGAGAGCAGAAGAAGGAAGGACACCTCATAATCCAGCTACCTTGGAGGGATGATTGTTAAAAGAGTGCAGGACACAGGGGTAGTGGAAGCTACCAGCACAGTTCTAGAAACAGCCAAATTCAGTGTGGCGGTGGCTGAGAAGGAAGCTAAGGAGAAGGTTGATCTCCAAGTAAAGTTAGAGAAAATTCTAAAGGCTTATAATGAAGCCAAAGGAGATATAGCCAACAGAGATAGCATTATTGCTAAATTTCAGAGTCAATTGGCAGGGCAGTACCAGAAAGGTGAGTCCTCTACTTTAATGATTGTATCTTCTCCAACAAGACCCCTACCTACCAGTCCTATCATCGAATTTCCCCCTTCTCCTATGTCTTCTAGTTTTGTTGACACAGTAGGAGCCTCCATTGTGCATATGAACATGAAAAGAATTTTAGATATTTTGATTGAGTTGAATGGAGACAAGGCTACTCTGGAGCCGATTTTGAATAAGTGGATTCCTAGAGAGGTGGATTTGGAACTTATGTGTGCATCCTATGATGAGGTAAAGTCTAATGATAATATTACATCCACTTGTGAGTTAGTAAAAGGGATGACCAGGTTAGCAGAAGGAAGAGCTAGTGTAGAGAGGAAGGCTAACTTATACAGGAAAGAATACACTAAACACAAGTTTGAACTGTTTCCTGGGGGTTTTTTTAGTCCAAATCAGCTAAAGGATAAACAAGTGTGGCTTGATGAGTTAGGAGCTAACTTGTCTCAGAGGGTGAATGAAGTCATCAATGCAGATGACACATATTTTTTTGTCAAGACAACTGAAGACATAGAGAAGACAAAGTCACATTATGTTTTTTTTGGAATCAAAGGTTAAGAAAATTAGAAATACTTGGAAAAGGTTGGCCAAATTGAAAAAGAAAATTGTTAGCTTCTCCTCGCCTCCTGATGACATGTTCCAAGAGTGGACAAGAAAATATGTGGTGCAAGAAGCAGAGGTTCAAGAATATATTGCAGTGGAATAACAAACTAAAAGGTCACTAGGATTGAAAATGACTTGTAACTTCTTTTTGAAGAAAAATTGTAGTTGTAACAAACTATTCTTAGGAAATTTTGAAGCTTGTTTTACATCCATATTCTTATAAATGGATACCAGGACTTAAGGATAGGATATCACAAGAATTTGTAAAGAGACTCTGCTGAAATATATCTAGGGTTTTCTGGTTCTCTCAGAAATTACCTTGAGTTATGTAAAGTTTTCAAAATGAATATGAATAAACAGATCAAAGTTTTTCAGTCCTAAATCTTTGTTGTCTTCTGGTGTGCATTCATTAGTTTGATGGTTTAATTTGCATAATTTAGGGTTATTCAATTGAGCATGGATTGTAAGGCAGTCTTATAGATATATTTTTGGCTTTTCTCTTCAGGAGAGGAATTAAATATGCATGAAATATTTCTGTCAATAAATCAATTGTTTCCTGCTTTGAATTTGATAAACGGTTTTAATTTAAAGGGAAAGAACTTATATATATGTTAGGCATGTATAGGGTTCATGAGAGTCGAAGTGATGAAATGTATGAGAATGTTCAGTTTTGGAACTCTTGCTTGATTTAGGTGACTTTGTAGCCTGGATAAGGCACTGATATCAGTTGTGGAGTCCTTTCTATCTTTCTTGGGATCAAATATTGAAAATGAGCATAAGTTTTCATTAATGTTTCAGTTGTATTGAGGTGATGAAGTCCATAGGTTTTTAGCATTGGTTTACTATGGATCTCAATTTAACAGTGTGAAAGTATTCACAAAAGGTATACCCACCTGAGCTTTGGATAAGTTCAAAGTGTAGAAGGTTTTGTTGAAACCTTGTTATATGTTATTCTGGAATTCTATTTTCTTGGTGTCCTCTTCCTATACAAACAAAGTTATTAAATTTTCTTATAGAGCGGATTTGGGAAATAAGAATTTGAGAACAACAATTGGCTTACAAGTCCAACAAATAGATGGTGGTATTTTTATTTGTCAGACCAAGTATATCAAAGAGGTGTTGAAGACTTTCGGCATGGAAGACTACAAAGCAGTAGGAACACTGATGGTGACTGGCTGCAAGTTGTCCAAGGAAGATGATTCCCCTTTTGTTAGTGAAAAAGAGTATAGATCTATGATTGGCAAGCTACACTATGTTGTTCATAGTAGACCAAACATTGCTCGTGTTGTTGGATTAGTGGCTAGATTTCAAAAAGAGCCTAAGGAAAGTCACATGGTGGTTGTAAAGAGAATTTTTCGGTATCTCAAAGGCACAGTAGACTATGGTTTATGGTATCCCTATAAAGGATATTTTACTTTGGATGTCTTTACTGATGTTGATTGGGCAGGTAATGTGAATGATCAGAAAAGCACAATTAGTGGAGTTTTTCTACTTGGTGGAAGATTAGTGGCATGGAGAAGCAAGAAACAAACTTGTGTTTCTCAATCTACATCTAAAGCAGAGTATGTAGCTGCATCCATGAATTGCACTCAGGCAATATGGATGAGACATGTGCTAGAAGGATTCAAGATAGATATGTCTAAACCAGTGACTATCTATTGTGATAATACAAGTGCAATAAATATTTGTAAGAATCTTGTACTTCATTCTAGAACCAAGCACATTGAATTTAAGTATCACTTCCTAAGGGAAAGAGTTCAAGAAAAAGAGGTGAAGATGGAATATGTGAAGAGTAAAGATCAATTAGCTGATATCTTAACTAAGCCCTTACCAAAGGCTACCTTTGAGTTTCTTAGAGGTAAACTAGGGGTTAGACCCCTACACTGAAAGAACTAGAATGTTGGAGATGCATCAATCCTATGGATTTCATGATTATTTTTCACTAAGGATTGATGAAGGTGAAGACTACTCCTTTGGGGGAGCAAGTCTAATGTAAAGTTCTAATTTAATGCTCTGTTATAATTTTTCTGATTTGAGTAGCAGAGATGATGGAAGAGGAAGCAGCAAAATTGAAGACAAGTGATGCATTTATACCTTTGGCATTATTGTCAAAGGGAGAGAAGAAAATAAATTTGATATGGCAGATATGGGAGAAGAAAAGAAAATATATGAGAGAAGTTGAAGATTAGAAGATCAGATTGAGAGAAGCATTGGTTAAGGGGGAGATGGAAAAAGGAGGTGAACCGACAATTGATGTGATACCGACAAGCAAGTTGTAGATGATGATGTTACTCTGATTGTATATCTGACTAGTGTTGCCATCAATGCCAAAGGGGGATATTGTTGGCATTTGGCAAAACCAATGCATATGAGGTGATGTAGTTGAAGATGGATGACTACACCGGTAAAGGATGGAAGTCTATTTGTGATGAAGAGATTGAGATTTTGTGATTAGATGACATGATCAGTTATTTGTGTTGTCATTTATGGCAACTGATGTCAAATGATGTTCTTGATGTTTTGTTTTTTCATCTAAGTGATTTGGTTTACCAGCAGATAGGGTTTACCGGCAGAGAACTGAAGTTTGTGAAATAAGACTTTAACCAGTAAAACATAAATGTTTTGAATGAATTGGATGATCAACGATGATTGGTGATTTGGGGTTTGGATCGTGAGCTTGTATCATGTAAAGTTGTATCTGACGAGAACCAGAACTTGTGATGATTACCGAAAGGTATGTTTCAAATTTCTGATGAAGTTTTGCTAAGGTTTTAGTAGGGTTTAAGACTAGTGAATAAATCATCAAACCGGTAATGATTTATGTTATGACGGTGATCGATGATAAGCCTACATGAAGGTGGTAACATGACACAACCTGTGTGAAAAGATTTAATTATTGTTTTGGCGTGATTCAAGGAAGAATTTATTGGGAATCAGTGAAACGCTTAGTAGAGTGTTTTAAGGGTTTGACTTTGGTACAGATCGGATTTTTGTGATGAGTTATGATCAACCAATGGTTGATATTGCATTGTATTTTTTTATAATGATTTTTATATCGATATAAGATTATCTTTTATCATTTGAATTGTAAATTCATGATGTAATTTGGGTTTAGTGGCCGACCTAGTTGAGATGGCTATTTAGGATGACACGATTGATGTTTATGATGTCGGCGGTCTTAGAGAATGTGTTGAGTCATCAAAGCGAAGTGTGAGATCTACTTGAGAGTTGCAGAGTGTTGAGCATAACTGGATCTGATCAAGCAAGAAGAGAAGTGCAAGTAACAGATCATTTTCTTACTGTTGTTCTCTAAAAGTTGCATCAGGTTATATCCCTTAACCATGTAGGTCCTAACAGGCCTTAAACATTTAAGTCCCCTAACAGGGAAGTTCTCAAAAGAGTGTTAAATCCTGTCATGAGGTTGATCCTAATAGATCATCAAGCTCCTAACCGGGTTGCTAGGCAAATCCCTTAACTGGGTGACCCCTAATAGGGTCTTCTCCTAACAGGGTGTATTGTAAGCTCCTAATAGGGCTAAGCTCGTAACAAGGCATACTTCAAAAGAGTACAAATATTGGTGGGTGCCAACTCCCACCATAGTTTTTCCCTATTTGGGTTTCCACATCAAAAATGTATGGTGTTCATGTCTGGAATGTTTTTCATGTGATGTTCTTGTTTATGTTTCATTTTATGCATTATTTTTGAGACACTAGCTATGATGTTTTATCATAAGCTTATCAAAGGTTACCGATATTGATAAGAGTTTATAGAGAAAAGTGATTAATCTAATAAAATAAGTTGGTAAATGATCTAATCTATATGATTTCTTAAGTGGTGAAAGAATTGATTGATGTGGTAAATGATTTGATTGATGTGTTAAGCAAATCTGATAAAGAGGTTGTTAGAACTGATTAAAGAAGCTGAGATATTTTAATAAATGATTTCAAATCTGATATAAGTTTGATTTTAGGTTTAAAGTTTCAATTGGTCTTAATACTAATTCACCCCCCTCTCAGTATTAACTGAATCCTCATAGGATTAACAACAACATCATGCTTTGAAAAAGATAGGTTATGAGGCATCGTCATATGTGCCACCATGGCTTGGAATTGATTGATGTCCAGGTTGTTTCGAACTGTAGTATTTGTAAGAGCATATTCCAAAATTTCCTTATGTGTTGGTGAGATTTCGAGAAACTCTAATATTGATATTTGGGCAGGTGGCTTTTGCAATTGGTCTACCAAGTTGTATTGAGTTTAAGGAAGAGTTGTTCCTTTAGATGTGCTCCCCTTCAAGACATATTTTTGTGCCCTTGTTGTCACATTCACCGGCATGTGTTCTTGTTTATCCTTGATTTTCATGACATTTACTTGGTTGTCATATGTCGATATGTGATTAATGACGTTGTTGTGGATGTGGTTTATGTGATCTCCTTTGTTGTTGTTAGATCACTATTGGTCTTATGACCATCAAATGTTATATCACCCTTGTCTATCATGTCTTGAACTAAGTTCTTCAACCTTAGGAAATCATTTGTGTGATGCCCCTTATTTCAATGATAATCGCAATAGTGTGAGTCATTCCATCATGGTGACTCGGGGTTCAAAATTGCCTATGTTTGGTAATGTGCTAAGTTTGTTTACCAAGAGCTCTCGAAATATGGATTCTAGGGTTTGTCCCAATGGTGTAAATATTCTTCGATATTGGGGAGGTAGAGTGTTGGTGTTACTCCCTTGATTATTGATCCCTTGATTGTTGTTGTTCCCTTGGTTGTTTTTGTTTCCTCGATTGTTGTTGTTTCCTTGATAAGTAGTGTGTTGATAGTTGTTAGTGCCTTGATTAATAATTTTTTATTATTGTTGGCTATTGTACTACTTGATAAATTTAACACTAGTTGCTTGGATTTTACATTGTTGGCATTAACCACACCATCATTAACAACATTCTTGTTCCTAGTCCAAAACTTGGACTTGTCCAAGTTGTTATTTGATGAACTAGCATCTTCCCTAGAGAATTTCAAGGTTCCCTTTTTGATTGAGGCTTCTTCTACTTGAACGCCATTCTCAATTAACTTTTAAAAACTAGGTGTACATTATAATTTTAGTTGATAACTCATTTCATCATTCAAATTGTCTATTAAAATTTTCATTTTCTCCTTTTTAGGCACATCGCGTGGGTACCTTGACACCGTGCACCTCCATCTTTGTAAAAACACCATGAAAGTTTCATTTTTATTTTGTTTTGTAATGCATATGTCAAGCATGGTAACCTTGTGTTGGATATTATAAGAGCATTATGAAATGAATTTGTTTACTAACTCATCAAATGACTTGATAGGAGGTGTGAGTTTTAAAAGCCACTCCATTGTTTGTCCTCCCAAACTTTTTTTGAATAGCCTCGTCATGTAAGTTTCATTATGGGAAAACTCTAAGCTCATATTGCAAAATTCCCTAACATGATCATGGGGATCACTCTTTCCATTGTATTTGTCATACTTTGGTATATCTAAGTTTGGTGGAAAGGGAACAATGTTTAATATTCTATCAAAAGGATAAGGACAAATGTCCTCCAAAGAGTACCTTGTCGTGGACCCTTGTTGCATATCCTACATCTGTTGTTGCAGTGCTTGGATTTGTTGTGTGATGTTGGCTAAGGGAACATTTTCATCATTGAACCTTTGATGATTGGCATCCCCTTGTTCACTAATATTGTCATGATTATGGGTATTGTCTCGGTCGTGGGTGTTGTCTCGGTCATGGGTGGTCTCCTCCCAAGTGCTCTTGATTCTGAGTATTGAATGTGTAGGTCCTCACCCTTGCTCTTGGGATTATTTCATTGGTATTACTTGAATTCTCCATGTCAAAATCCTCAGGAATATTGACTCCTTTAATATTTAGCATGAGGAGGTATTTTTGTTTGTCTAATTCTATAAGCCTTTCCATAAGTTTTTGGAAGGTGGCACTTTGTTGGCATTGTTGGATGAGATCCTCGGTGATCTCCTCTTCTCCCATATGCATGTATTCATAAAAAGGATTGGACTCCCTATGACTCATGCTTGATTCTGGTTGTGAGTCTTTGTTTTTCCGATATCAAGTGAAAACGGGCATTGATATGCTTCTCAAAAAGTGATTTATTCCTCTCTTAGTGGGGTTGATATTTCTTCCTCTCTTATTGGAGTTGGTGGTTCGAGTCGAACTTCGTTGTAAGTGATGTAAATGTTTCCAAAGAAAGTGAGATTGATTTTTCCCCCTTTGTTGAGACATTGGTTGAATGTTGACTTCTGAGTATAAGCCCTACTTCTCAAAGGCTCTTCATCAAACTCGTTGGTTTTTCCTTGAAGATATAATCGCATGTGATGTAAGAAGATACAATGTGATACAAAGAATTGATGGTTAATGTAGAGAAACTTTCTCCTCTTGATAAGCTCCCTAGGACTAGGTTGTCTTTTCTTCAACTTAGTCTTTTGACGAAGACTTCTTCTCAAAATACGGGGAGTGGTCATACAAATGATCAAAATATTGATGTTTATGTTTGAAAGGGATACTTCATTTTGATACTCAAGCTTACTAGTTCTAATAGAGGGTTTGTTTGATAGGCCCCTATTAAAAAGTACATCAAATGATATGGATCAAGTTTCCCGATATGGAAATGGAATTTGACAAACTTGAATACCTAGCTACGTATTGTTGTTGAGATAGTTTGGATGATAACTTGTGATCACTTGGTTTGATACTCCTCTAATCTTGTTGGATTAAAGTCTTGCCTAAAGATAGTTGAAAAGTTGATAACCACCTCAAAATATGCTTTGTTGGATTTGAAAATTTCCTCCACTTATGATTTCTCTTTATTTGAACTGATTTTTGAGTTGGTTGATTGATATTTTTGCAAGATGTTTTAACATTTGTGACAAGAATACACAACACACATGATGACAATGGTCATCCTAATGCTAAACATTTAGTGTATGTTCCTTGAGGATGTTTTCAAATCCCCAATATTTTCACTGGTTTGGATACAAATAAAACACACCAAGTAGAATTTTTATTTGAGGGTCATTAACAATACCATAGCCCACAGCTTGATACTCCTTCAGCTCAAATAGTCGTGTCACTCCCTAGAGGGCGCCCGTTTTTTTCCTTTTTCCAGAAATTAACCCAAAGAGGATTGCTCCTCAATTGAGTAGTTATCTTGGGAGATGTGCATGGTGAGTGATCTTGGGGCAGATTCTTCCCCACCCTTGCACTATGATATTGCCAATATATGGCAACTAACTCGGCTCAAGGTTTCTACTTCCATGGTTCATAGTAAAGGTTTTATTCAGCACAACAAATGATAAACTCAATTAAGAGGCTTCCCAACCTTTATAATAGAGGTTTTTTCTATCACAAGGATACTAGGGGAAGCCTATCAAATACACACTATCATTGGTGATGAACTTATAAGGCACTAAGAGTGGGGATGAATCAGTGATAGTAAAATAATACAAATCTGAATATCAATTTCACCAACTTAAAACTCAATAGACATGTAAGAAATAACAGCAAGTATGCAATCACCACATAAAGAATAAACCACATGACACAAGAGTTTATACATGGAAAACCCAAATGCAAAAAACCACGATGGGAGTTAGTACCCACAAGATCCACTAACTAATGTATAGAGATCTGACCGATTAAGGTCTACAACACCTGGTTAGGGGCACACCCTGTTAGAAGTGTCTAAGCCTAGTTAAGAGCATTACAAAAAGGCCTATGAGGACCAACCCTGTTAGGAGTTATCCAAGTAACTAGGATTTGCAAACACAAGATAATGTGTCACCTAGTTAGAGGATTTAATGATCAGAACTGTTAGGATTTGACTGCACCCTGTTAGGAGTGACCTTGTAAGAGGATTTTCTTGTTGCAACTGTTAGGAAGATAACAAGTACAAATGATCTCAGTATAACACCTTCTGTGTCTAATAAGATCCGCTTCAAAACATGAAAAAATTATAGAGATGCCATCTCTTGATTCCTCTAATCTTTGCACTATCAAAAATACAAAATTTGCTCATCACATATCACACTTACAAGCTCATGTATATATATCCTTTCATACCTCATCACACAATTAGAATTATCATAAGGTCGGCTAGAACCTTATTACAATTCCCTAGGTTCAATGCCTCTAGACAATCTTGCATTGTACACTTTAGTTATGTCAATCACCGACATAACAAATCCAATTTTGTGTCATGTTACCGATCTGAGTGATTTTCATCACTACCAGTTAACAGTGTTTCTTGATCTCTGCCTTGTTGATCAAATCTCATTCATCTAATCAAATATGCTCGTGCGGTCATGAATTTATCTTCAACTTCTAGTCATCAACATTGTTGTAAAACCGCATTCCTTCATCCTTCATAGATTTCATGTATCGGTTGTCGATGTGAGACTCTGTCAGTCATTTTACCGGTTGAAGTCCTAATTACCGGTTCCAATAAAACTGTCTTAGCTTTACCAGTTAAGTCTAGCCGATTGATCTGTAGGACTTACATGACTTAAGAAACATAGTTTCCATCAATGACAACATACAAAATATTCATCATACATAAATCTTATCTATATGCACAACAGACATATATTGGTTGACTAAATGATCAAGTGCCAACAATCTTCCCCTTTGGCATTGATGGCAACACTTAGGAAAATTTTATCAACTAAGTGTGCAAAACAAAAATGACTTCACGACATACACTCCCCCTTAGAAATTGCTCCCCCTTACTAGTACATACAAAATTTGGACTCTTTAATTCTACTCTCCCTTTGACAACAATGTTGAATAGAAAAGTAAATTGCATACATTACATCAAAATTTGTCAGCAAAAATTGCATATAGAGATAGATATAAGAGTTTTGAAGTCTTTACAATGCAATTCGCAAGAAAATATCACTGAAATGAATCTTTAACTACTTAAGGTCATCGTCCCATGTTTCTAACAGTGTCTCACTGATCTCAACATGTGTCAAGATCTATGCAACAAATTCTTCCATAGCATCAACATTGCTCATCTCTGGGGTAGCCAAAATTGTTTCAAACTTCTTGTATGCTCTTTGTAAGATTTCAACCTTTGGAATTAACTGATCCTTCAGCTCCTTCAAGGATCTTATCTGCTTCACCTATTCAAAATCACAAATTTATAATATGTGTTCTAAGGCATCAACTGATTTACCAAAATTTATTGCAGAGTCCTATACCGGTATGTAAGCATCACTTATCCTTTCTAGTTCATTCTTTGTATCTTCTCTCTTCATCTTTAAGTCAGAATAAAATAATGATATTCTAGATATAGTGGTCAAAATTTTACCTCTGGTTTCTATTCCATTTTTCAAAAGATCTTTGTTCATCGTTAGAGCCACTTTGCCTTTATCTATTGCAACCATTAACTATTCTCCCCTTTTCTTCTTGTAATCTCTTGCTACTAAAGCATGAGTTGCCTCTTTAAGTGATTTTAGTTGTTCACCGGCATCAACTAACTATCCAAGCTTTGCAATACGGGTGGATAGATTATATGTATCAGTCTCTGATAGGAGACTTGATAAAATTTCAACAGTAGTTTGAATGGTCTTTGCTTCTCATTTTTGCTATTTCAACCTCTTTTTTTGTGCTCAGGATTGCATAGCAGTAGTAATCTCCATTAATTCAAAGGAACTCAAATTGTCCATGTCTATCAGACCTTTAATACTCATAGGAGTCCTCATCATCATCATCAATCTTTGTTTTCTTCTCTTCATCCTTTTTCTCTTTTGACTTCTTCTCGAGTTTCCCTTTCCCTATCTCTGGTTGTTCCTTTTGAGTTGTTGTCATGACTGGTGGCAATTGACTTTCAACATGATGTTCCTTTACCAATGGTGGCTGCATTTCCACACTTTGTTTAGTAGTCAGTGCCTCCTCTACCTTATCAACTAAATCCTTCTGATTATCCTCAGTAGCAACATTTACATTTGCATCTGCACTTACATTGACTAGTGCAGTCTAAGTCTCTGTTGACTGTACATTCACCAGTTGCTCAATTGATCTTTTGTCTGCTTCTTTCTCTTCTCCTTTGTTCTCAAATTATTCCTGTTGAGTATCAAACATTTGTACATCAACTTCAAAAGCATCTACATTATAAGCAGTATTGAAGGGGATTTTCATTAGCCTCCACATTTGATTATAGTGGGTTGGTAAACTTGGCTTTAGTTGTTGCCCACTTGGGTTGTACCCTTCTCACTAGCCCCCTCAAGGTGTTCGGGAAGGTAGGCCCTCTAAAGGTTTTAAATGCTTGAAAGTAAATAAAGCATGAAAAGAGCGGGTTTGGCTTTTTGGTCACCTAATTAAGGGGAGAGTGTATACCTACCACTCAAGACAAAGCATACAATGTTCTTTTTACCTTTCAAAGCAATGATTATCTAAGTCCTAATTGGATATGTTGCTCCAATCAAACATGGTGTTTATTTTAGTCCCTCATAGCAATTGTTTTCTAACTAGGAAAGTGAAATCCTGGTCAACAAAATGAAAGCACGTTGCTATGAAGTAAATCGATTTTGCAAAAAAGGACAAGTTGATTGTACTTTTTAACTTGCAAATAAATATTGATTGTGAATTTTACCTTTGCAAGAAATGAAAGTTGTTGTTCTTTTTAATCCCAAATTTGAAGTGTTTTTGCTCCTAACTTGCAAGAAAACAAAGTTTGATTTGTGATTCTTTTTACCTTTGCAAGTGATGTTCTTTTTAGAGCCCAAAAACAAATGTGATTCATTTTAAAGCACAAAATTGAAAATGTGAAGTTCTTTTAACCAAAGGAAATGTGAATTCTTTTTAACCAACTTTGAAAAAGCTAGCAAAGAAAATAAAATAAAATCCTAACTTAACTCCTCCAATCTACAAGAAACTATTAGAAACCTGTTAAAAAAAAGGAAGTTAGTGAAAATCCCAATCCCTTGGTGGGATAGACAAGCCTAATTTGCCAAACAAGATTACAAAAGTTTGCCTTTGTGACAAATGCGCTATTATAGAGTGCAAATGAGCTAATACAGAGAGTAAATGCGCTACAAGATGTAGTAAATGCACTAAACTATCCAGGACCAGAAAATAGACAGAAGATAGAAATTGTAACTCTGATGATGCAAATGTGCTATTACCTAGAATGTATGTGATGCATCGTACTTCAAATGAGTTGTAATAGTGGGCATATGTGTTATAACAGAGACCAAACCCGCTGCAGCGTACAACGTATGCGCTAGAATATTATGTAAGATTTCTTGGTTAGACCTGCGCAAAAATGTTAAAAATTTGATAAATTTAGGGGTGAAGCCCCATGGTGGGCACCAAAAATGTGTGTTGGAAAGTGTGGAATATACAAAAGAGAACCAAACAACATCAAACATACACATAAAGCATTATGTTAGAGTTAGAAATCAAAATAGAAACTAAACTAAGTCAGCTTCAAAATCAAGAACCCCAAGCATGTCTCATGTTCCTCTATCTCCAAGGATCTTCAAGATTCAAGGTGGCTCTCACTTGGAAGAGCACTTGATCTTTGATATGTCAACCTAAAGAATGAGATTGAAGGATATGCAAAGATCAAAATGAATGAAACTAAGATCCTATCTAGATGATCAAATGATATGAAAAGATGAAATGTAAGATATGAGACTAAGACTGACTCCAAATTGAAAGCTTAGGTGTGCTAATTAAACTAACATGGACATTGCTATGAAATTGATATACAATGGCTATGAATTAAGCTAGCATGAAAATGGGATTAGTATGATACTATCAACATGATGATAACTAAACTAGAATGCAACTAAGATGATCTAAGTGCTTGAAGATGACAAATTGAGCTCCTTGATAACCTGCAAAATGACTATAAGTTTGATGCACAAGATTATGGATCTTAAGATTGAAGAAATGGGCTCTATTTATAGATAAAATAGAGAAATGGATGGCCAAGATTGAGCAATATTAACAAGGGCTAGGATTGAAAGTTATCAATCCATGAGGGGGATTCAATCCAATCCCAACTTGACAAATGTCAACTTTAGGTGGCTTGAGAGGATGCTAAGAAAGCATTAGATGCTAAGTAAGAATTAGGGATAACATCAAGGGATGACATCATTGGATTATCCAAGGGAGCATACTTTTGTCCAAGAGGTAAACTCTTGTGCAAATTTTAGGGATGGCCAAAGGGACAACCATCATGGGCTAGGGTGATGTCTTCGTAAGAGGCATTAAATGCCTTCGAAGACTTTGGAGGTTAACTTGTTGGAAATTAGATAACCTTCAAGGCTTTTGTAAGAGCCTTACAAGTTTGGAAGACTAAACAAGTTAACTTGTTGAAGAAAGTCTTCAACACATTTTGAAGACTTTCCCCAAATTTGGAGAAGTGACTCCTCCAAATTTAGGGATGTGATATGATTCGAGGAATTAGGCTAGTTAATGAGGAATTATAGGGGTTCTAGAATAATATTAACATGCTAATGGAAAATGTAGGAGAATGCAAGTGGAGGGAAATAGGCAATTTTTAGTAAAATAAAAGATTTATTTTAGCCAAAAGGGGTGCAACTTGCATTTGTAGGATTTTGCAAGTGGGGGGACTATTCACAAGTAAATAATGATCTATTTAAATGCAAAGGGATTTTAATAAAAAATAAATTCAATTAAAAGGGGAAAAGGGGGTTTTAATTAAAAAAATAAGATTTATTCAATTAAATGGCTAAAGGGTACTTAATCAAACCTTAGTTTAATTAATAAGTTAGGCTAGAAGAAAAGGAATTTAATCAAATATTTAATTTGATTAACAGGCTGATTGGAAGAATAGGGATATTAATTAAACCTCAGTCTAATTAATAGGCGAATAAATGATGATTAAATGAATAGAATTCATTTAATTAGTTGTGAAAGTTTTAGGTGTCTACTATAACATGAAATAATCAGACAGGTGAAAGAGAGTCACAACATCATACCATACTCGTAGGTGAGTGGTATGGAATCATCTCTTTCACTAACGCAGTAGTAAAACAATCATGACAAATATAATATCACCTTTATCATCATTACTTGATATAAACATGAACTGAGGTTAGCACATAAGAAGATACCAATATACACACACACACACACATACATACATACATATATACATACATGCATGCATACATATACATATACATATGCATATGCATATGTATATACATATACCTATATGTATACATATGCATATACATATACATACATACATACATACATATATATATATATATATATATATAACATGAAATAATCAGACAGGTGAAAGAGAGCCACAACGTCATACCATACTCGTAGGCTAGTGGTATGGAATCATCTCTTTCACTAACACAGTAGTAAAACAATCATGACAAATATAGCATCACCTTCATCATCATTACCTGATATAAACATGAATTGAGGTTAGCACATAAGAAGATACCAACACACACACACACACACACACACACACACACACACACACATACATATATATATAACATGAAATAATCAAATAGGTGAAAGAGAGTCACAACGTCATACCATACTCATAGGCGAGTGGTATGGCATCGTCTCTTTCTCTAACATAGTAGTAAAACAATCATGACAAATATATCATCACCTTCATCATCATTACTCAATATAAACATGAACTGAGGTGAACACATAAGAAGATACCATCATATCATCATAAGCAAATATAAACCTCATATGCATAATGAGCGCATATAAATCACCAATCATAAGTCCCTCATCATAATAGAGCTTAATATATTGTCAGCCACGTAACACCATAGTGTCTCATATATCAATATGAAATGTCTAGCACAAGATAAATCATCATAAGGAATAATCATGAATCTCATCATAGCCCTAACTTCAATAATCAAACTAGAGCTTTGAATACACGTAGTAATTGTAATAAATCCACTATTGTCAAAGAGAATATTTAAATATTAAGAATGAAACACAAGGCATCCAAAACATGAACAAATCTAAGTGTTTATAACATCCTTTCATAAAGGGTGAATCAAGGAGGGGCACTACAGGATGTCTCTTGCAAAATTTTGTCCAAAATGGCTTTATATGAGGGTGAAATATGCAAAAGTATCAGGATCAAAATAAGAGCAGGTATCTCTCCCAATTGATCTACAAGGCCATATTGGTTGGTAGAAGATGAAGTCATTTTGGGTGCAACACCTTGTAAAGTAACTTTACCCCTTAAAGTAGTGACATTGCATTCGGTGGCTTTGCCTTTTATGCTTATGGTAGAGACATGGTTTTCCAATTCTAAAATATGGTTGACAGTGTAATCATAGTCCGTAGTAATATAATCGGCATTATTGTCCATCTTGGGGGTCTTCCCTTATCATGTTTTGTGAATGGTTCCTTGAACATTGTATGCTCTTCATTGGAAGTATGACCATCAACTTCTATTGTGTCATTGTCAATAAGATCTTGTAAGGCCTTCCCCAAACCCAACTTTGATTAACTTAGCTGACCATGTTTGACCCTATTAATAGATGTCTTATAATTCAATGGAATGAACTGTGTTAGACAGATAGATTGGTGAGAAAGGTAATTGGACCAGGTTATAGAGTTATTGCACCTTGTGGTGTACATTTTGATATGTTATGAATTTGAAGTCCTAAAAGATCCATTGATTGGATAATCTTGATTTAACGTATGTCAACTATGTGTGGATGTAGAACTTATATGATTTTGTGATTGGATAACATTAATGAATGTTGATGCTTCATTTATATGCTTTACAGTAAAGGACTCTATATGATTCTAGAATAGGATAAATTGGAGATGATGTATGTCATTATTGGATTTGCAGGACTTTAATTATGATGATAGAATTAAGATGTATGTTTTACGTGTGGACCAAAATTATGAGAATTATGATAATTGCTTATGTGGATTTAATTGGATATGAGATATATTGAATTGTTCAAATGTAACTTGTATGCGAAGTGTTTGGTGTGTATTCTAATTCATGTGTTTAATATTATACGAGGTTATTGGAAATTACTGATGTGTATTTGAGTGGTGCAGGAAAAAAATATTCATGTGACCATGGAAATATTATGTAGAACCAAACCTAGACCTATGTATGTTCGTAAAACCAGGGTTTGTCTATTTGGAGAGACAACACCTTGTTTGTGTCGTATTTTATTCGTAATAGTAAATGATGCATGTGTATTAAATGTTATTTAATTGACTTATTTAAATCCAACAAGAGACACGATTTCATGTATTATTTTGTAAAAGTATTTTCTTTGTGTCACTTGACACATGTGGATTTATGTTTGAATTTTTAAATTTGTCTCTTGGAGGGAATTGATTAACTATAGCTTTTTCAATTAATGTAATTTGATCCCATAAATGCCTTGGGTAAAGAATCTTTGGGATGGTCAACATAGGTTTGACCCGAAAATAAACTTCAAAGGGGTTTAAAAAGGGTTAAATGGACACCTAGGGGTAGTTTAATAGGGTTTCCTAAAGCCCATAAGGTATACCTAAGGGTTAGGGGTAATTTAAGACAAGTTTCTACTCCCAAGTAACCTTTTAGACACACTAAAAATTGACTTTTCTAAGTTGTGCGAAAATTGAAATTAGAAGATTTGAACCTAGTTGTAAACCTTCCTTTTTGAAGGAGAGTTCCCTTTCCCATTCTATCTTACCTTCCTCTTTAGTTTTTAGAAACTTGTGAGAACTCTCACAATGGGCTTCTTAAGCAAGAATTAGAAAATTTGTGGGTAATCACCCACTCTCCATTTTTGGAGATAAGAGAAATTTTGAAAAGAATAGACTAGATTTTGAATAGAGAATTTTGGCTAAGGGTAGAAGGAGAAGAACCGTGGAATTGGGCTGCTCATCCTCAACAAAACTAACCTACCTTTGGGCATATTAAAATTGGTTGCATTCTTCTTAAAATGGCTTCCTTATTGCATGTGTTTGAAAGTAATGTTGGTGTAAAAGATTTGTTTCCATGCATGTTCTCTTGGAAACTTATTTGGTATTTTATGTTTATACATTGTATGTGTTTTGGGAGTAATCAAGACCTCCTACTCTTGGGAGAGAGGAGGATCTTATGGGTGGTAGAAGTGACAGCCCTCGAGTGAGAGATTCTCATTATGAGAGCGATCACAAGGGAATTTATGTGACCCTTGCTGCATGGCTTGTTTATGCATTGGGGATCATAAGGAGGGAAATAAGGCATGAATGCCTTGGGGGCCATAAGGAATAAGGGGTTGATTTTTGTTATACTTGATGTATTTGGTTTTCCATGAGGTGGTTGTTTGTTTTACCATACTTGCAATCTCCTCAGGGTACGTGGTCCACTACCACCCTTGAAAAGACATCACAAATGTGTGGTGCAGTGTAGCCTGGGTTGGGATTGTGTTTGAGATTGTGTTTTCCCTTGTCTTTGGTGTTTGCATGTGTGTAATCCTATCTAGGGCTTGGTTCTCTGAGCTCGGGGGTGGCTACTAGTTAGCCTAGGCTGGGAGGTGAGCACTCCATGGTCATAGCTTTGATTTAAAATATAGGTTGTTGGAAGAGAGAATAGGACAAGTGGAAGTTTGCTGGAGTTATTTGTTGCAGAAAAATAATTGTAAATGTAATTATCATTTTGAAAGTTCTCATTTATTTGAAAGGAGAGACCTGTATGTAAAGCGACAATAGTATCTTTGAAATATATTTTAAAGAAATGTAATAATTATTTGTGCTAGAATGCAGAAAAGAAATAAGTATTTTCTGGTTTTAATTTTCTATGGTTCTGAAAAAAAAAAATTAAAAATAAAATAAAAATAAAAATTATATATCATTTGTGTGTATAGAGTACCTTGAAAAGTAAGAAAATGGTTTATTTCCTTTATGCATTAAAACAAATTAAAACAAATTATTAGAGAGGAAATGGAATTAGAATTGCATGCATATAGTAGGCTGGTAATAAAACATTTTGATCTATACATGGGAATGTAAAATTTAGTTCATTTAAAACTGTTATTTAAATTGTTTGCAGTAAGTAAAATTAAGAAGAAAAATACTATTATATCCATCTCTAAAGTTTTATTTAACAATTATAGGTTATTCTAGTTACGATTAAATTTAGTAAATTTTGTCATTTAAACAGTTGCTGTAGATTTGTCAAACTCTGTCATTTGTTTATTTCATAAATAAATTCGATAGTTAATCAGATGGAATGGAGATAAATAAAGTCTAAGGATGTTGTTTCTAAACATATCTAATGCTGTAAAATTTCTTCTTTTATTTTAGAAGGAAAATGTATAATTAGATAGCCAAATCATATCCTTAGCAATTAGGAGATTAATGAAAGGAAATATATTCAAAATCATAGTATATCTCTGATTTATGATAATTTATATAATTTAAAAAAAATAGGGAGGTAGACCTAGATCTAGTATGCTATAGAAAAATAAATATATATGAATAATAAACATATGTTCATTGTTTTCATTCTTTAAACATACCTATTATATAATATTAATATATATAGATATATATTTATATATATATATATATAATATATTGTAAGTTAAACTTACAAAAGAAAAATTTATTTAAACGAAATTTTTAAATTTAAAAAAATAATAATAAAAATAAATAAATTTAAACCTAAACTGGTAAGGAAGTCAGCCCACCTACACCGTGGGCAGCGACCCTCTAGCGGCGGCCGCAGCCACTACTGTGGGCCGCAACCCACAGTGGGGGAAGGCTTCGGCCCCCTCCTCTATGGGCGGCGCCCCACAGTAGCGGCATTATCGGGCTGCGGGCCGCGACCCATAGTGGCGGCCAAGGCTGCCACTATGGGCCGAGACCCACAAGCTCAGCAGTAGCCGCTCTACGGGGAGCCCTTCTCGAGACCATCTGCCTCCCCCTTTTGCACAGTCGCCTCCCCAAAGTGGCTCCACCGTCCCTCATCCATTCAGTCCCTGTTTCATCAAAAAAAATGGAACCCTAACCCGAAGGGGTTAGGGTATTCCAAAATTATAAAAAAAAAATATAAAATAAAAGAGGCATTTTATAATGGTTAAAAAAAAAAGAAACAAATTAGGGTTCATGGGAACCATGGTAAATTTAGAGTTTTTTTTTTATATATAAGTATTTATGTATATATTTATATGTATATATTTATATGTATATATATGTGTAGACACCTAAAATTGTCCAGTCTAATTAAATAAATATTTTATTTATTTAGTTATCTAAGCTTAATTCTTCTATTAATTAAATAAATCTTTATTTATTTAATTAATTCATTTATCCTCTTCTAACCTTATTTCTCATTGAAATAAATACATTTATTTATTTAAATTATCCTTTTCCTAAATTAAATAAATATTCTTATTTATTTAATTATCCCACTTCTTCTATTAATTAAATAAATCTTTATTTATTTAATTAATTCATTAGCCTTTTTCTACCTATGACACATGTCATTCATCTCTTAATTCATACACTACCTACCTCTCTCATTATTTTATTATTTCTTTTACCTACCCTCTAATCATAGCCGACCTCCTTTTACACCTCTCAATCTTATCCCTCCATTTCATATAGTGTCTTCTATATAAGGAGATGCTTCCTTCATTATCAAACCATAACGACCTAATGACCTAATAAGCTAACTACTTGATCAATTGACTACACTATGATCCTACTTGCAACCACATTCCGTTCTTTGTTGAGCTCTTGTGCATATAAAATCTGAGAGCAAATATATCAAGCAAGATCAATGGAGATAGGAAGAATGGAGATCAAAACCCTATTGGACATGTGATGGTATAATCTTTGTGATTTCATTTGATTTGCATTGTCTTAGGTAATCTTCATATGTTAAGGTGGATCTTTGTTGATTGTTAGGCTAGGGTTTTGTGGTTGAATTCATTTAGCATTTCAATATTGTTATTATTGTTATCCATTTTTCACCATATACATTTTGGCACGCCCGGTGGGACTCTTGTCCCTTTTGCATTTAACCTTTGGTTGCAGATTTTGTGTTTGAAGTTCCAGATCTAGCATTTCCGACAACATTTTTGACATTTTCGCGTTTGCATACTTTCGGATCGCGTTTTTGATTTTCTGGCACATCTGCGATATCTGGAATCACGTCCGTCTTTTCGACAAAATTTTATTTTGCAAGTTTCCGAAAGGCGCGTCTGTATTACTAAAATGCGTTTGTGTCATTTTAATCCGTGTTTGCGTCCTGGAAACACGTCTGTGTTATTTGGGCGCGTCTATGTAGAGGGTAAGCGCGTCTGTGTTCACCAGTTTTGAAATTTCGCATTTTTCATTGATTCAGTTTTCGGATTTTGCATTTAGGGTTTCAGATCTGGTTTATTTTTGGACTAACATTTTCAGATCTAGCTAACAAAATTGGTGCAGCTTGTCTTGGAAGCAAAATCGTTTGGTTGAAGGCCCCTATTTTCACAAAGTCTTTTGGGTTTTAAAATTTACCTAACTTGTGTGCATGCAGGAAGGGGTGATTATTTCAAACAAAATCCAAACTACTAACAACTCTTTGTTGCAGATCCTTGACGAGGGTTTTTGGATTTTTATTGTGTGCCTTGTTTTCATAGACTAGCAAACACTTCCATTGGTGCACTAAAATTGAATCATTGTCTTTTGTGTCTTGAGCAATAGGCTCTTTTTGTTTAATCTTTAGAGGGCCTATCTGCCCGTGTGGTCATTAGGACTACTAGTGAGAAGAGAACGACCCAAGTGGTAGCGAGGAAAACCCACCTCATCCGAACCACTATAATCAAATGTATTCATGGTGAAAACTATGAATAACGTGTGCTAATTAGTTCATACCGACACTATGTCTCCCCATAAACCCGTTTGATCAAATTTATTTGATCAGTTGTAGAGCGTAACCCCTACCGGCTGGGAGCCTTCTGTATTTATAGAGCTGAAAGTGCCGCATGTATGGCCACACGAGCGGATGCCCTTACTAGCACCATTTTGTTTTAGAAGCCCAAATCCTTCTAGTTGTTGGGGCAGGAGGTCGGACCTCTGGTAGCGGCCCACACACATGAGGTTCTTAGTAGAGATACAAAGTTCACCATGGGGAGTTTTCATGGGGACTGATGTTTGGCTGACCCGAGAAGTGAGTGCCGAGGGTGGAGCCAGTGAGGTCAAGCATCTAAGTATCCACTCTGAATAGTGTAGCCTCGGGGGTAAAACCCCATGTGGGATCAACAACTATTGTCTTGGCCAGCCATAAGAATTATGCTTGACTTATTTTAAACATTCAAAACATTCAAAACCAAACAGCAAAACATTATGTCTTTTGTGTCTTACAGTGTATGCAAAAAAAATTTACATCAAACAACACACTTTTCTTGGAGTTATTTTGGAGTCTAGACATTTGCAAACCATTGAGTCTTTATCAACACTATGTCCTCTTGTCACGAAAATCAGTCAAACAGTCAGATTTGATCACAACTAAACAACTTCACAGATTGGAAAAAAATTGCACAAAATTTGCAGAAATGCGTCTATGTCGGGCATAATAGCGTCTGTGTTGTCTAGTCGTGTCTGTGTTCCAATAGTCAACATTGCATTTGGCAAACAAAAAAAATCTCAGAAGCACGTATGCGTTAAACAGAGTCGCGTCTGTGTCGGGAAACCGCGTCTGTGAAGTATACAGGTGCGTCTGTGTCCAGAATTGAAAAATTGTTACAGTCCTGCAAGCATAAACAAAAAAAAAAAATCTCAGAAGCGCGTATGCGTTAAACAGAGCCGCGTCTGTGTCGGGAAACCACGTCTGTGAAGTACACAGGTGCGTCTGTGTCCAGAATTGAAAAACTGTTACAGTCCAGCAAACAAACACAGTCAGTTACAGAATTCTTGAGCTTCCTAGGTCATCTCTCCAGGGTTTCGTTTAGCATTCAACCTGTCCTTGGGTCTCACAAAGTCTATCATTGCTTTACACCTTACATTACATTCACATTTGTCTAAACTTGAGTCAAAAGGTCACTTGCTTGTCCTCATCATACTTTGTCAACACACTACATACAACAACACTTTGCTAAGTGGTCCCTCATCAAGGTCTCTTACCTTTGGGTCTCATTTGGTCTTACTTAGAGTCACGGTCAACTTACCTCATCAAGAGAAACTATCCTCTCTTTGGAAGTCACACCTACTCTACTACATACATACTTGGTCTTACACTTTGGACATTGCAAGTACACTTTAGATTCATTTACATTCCATTCAACTCTTGGTCTTCCATACTCTTTCCATTTTTCATCTCGTCTCTCACATCTTGGTCAATACCTAGTTCATGGTTGAAACCCGTCTTCAAAAATCTAGGAGAGAAACTAAAGAGGCTCAAGAGTCCGCAAACATGAGTTCTTATGAGTATGACAATGATATCTTTTTCAATTCTGATCATACTACATTACCTCACATGGATGCCTATAGAAACATTCCAAGTGTTGAGAACGTGGACACTATAAATAACAATGCTACACACAATGACAATGTGGACAACTTTTCAGTACATTCAGCAGATGTGGAAGAATCCATTATGAATCCCCATTTCAATCGATTGGTTGAGGAAATAATGAGGAGGGATAGACAATACTTCTTACAAATGATGGCACAAAGTGGAGCCAAGATACCTCATGATTTTGACATGTCTCAAATAATGGAACATAGACCTTTGCAACAACCTCACTCCAATATGGATCAAAGGAGACCTAATAGTGGAGGAAATAGAGGACCACACATGGTACCTGAATCACCATCAGCTTTGCTTCAAAAACCAGAGGTCCCACATACACATGGTCAAACATATGATACTCACCTTCGTAGACCATTATGGAAGTCTTATGGAGAAAAATATGCTCAATCACACATCAATGCTAAGGATCAACCACCAAAGCAATTGGATGTTCAAAGGCATGCTCAAAATTTGGACACAAGGAAACCTCATGTCAAATTTGGGGGCAACACAATGGAACATGACATGCCTGTAGAATATGGTATACATACACAAAATAGATATGGTGTTCCTCAACATGAATCTATACCAACTGGTCCATATACGCAGCATCATTATAGGCCTCCTCCATATGAACATGTGTATGATCAATATCATCCATATATGCAACATGCACCTCGTCCAATGGGTACCTCGAACATAGGATATGGTCCAAGAAGTCGATCTCCACGTAAGAGAAATTTGGAGCAACAAATCAGGGACTTTCAAAAGAAAATGGAGGACATAAATACACCGAAGCCAACATACACAATGAGAGACATATGTCCTTATCCATTTGACAAGAGCATTCCAATGCCTCCATTTCCTACACACTTTGTGACGCCTAAATTTGACAAGTATAGAGGAAAAGGGGATCCTAAGGCACACATAAGACAGTTTTTCACAGCTTGCATTGAGGTAGCAGCAGAAGAGACATATTTGATGAGATTATTCCCACAAAGCTTAGGTGATCAAGCTATGGAATGGTTCTCCCAACTTCCACCTGGAATTAAGTCATGGGGTGATCTAGCAGAGGCATTTATTCAACATTTCTCCTACAACATAGAGACAGACATATCAGTCACTACTTTGTGCAATACTAAGCAAAAAGAGGGAGAATCTTTTGCATCATTTTTACAAAGATGGAGAAATCTAGCGAGCAGATGCTCTTGTGAAATTCCACAAAAACAAATGGTAGAAATGTTCACCCAAAATGTTAACAAAGAGATTGGCTATGATCTAAGGAAAGCTTGTTTGTCTACCTTCAAGGACGTCATAGAAAAAGGCTTAGCAATAGAAAAGGTCCTAATTGAACAAGGAGTCGTTAAAATATTTAAGGAAAACAAAGATGACTTTAAAGGCAAAGACAAGACAAGATTTTGGAATAAAAACAAGAACACAGTCAATGATGGTATTGTTGATGCCAACACAGTGCGACCCAAAGTCATCTTTTCAGGATCAAGTTCTACAAACAATCAAGTGAATACTCAAACAACTTCCAAATCATGAAGGAAGTACACCCCATTGGGAGAACCACTTGAGTTAGTCTTCAAGAAGCTAGTGGCAAACAAGGTAATCACAGTTCTAGATTTTCCTCCATATGAACCAAAGGTTAAACCAAATTGGTGGAACGATGATGAGTATTGTGAATTTCATAAGAGCAAGGGTTATAAGATAGGAAATTGTCATCGATTGAAGAACATCATACAAGATCTCATTGATAGAGGTGATATTGAGATTGAGGGACATTCATCCAATCAAGAACATGAGATGTTTAAGGAACCATTCCCAAAACATGACAAGGGAAAACTAAAGCCACAGAGGATCAAACCAACTATACCAGAGCATCCTACAACTATGATTCAACTATCAATCACATATCGATGGATAATTACGTCTCTACTATTATCATCAAGGACAAAGCGCCTGAGAATTCTACTCAGAGACCCAAGATTGTCCTAAAAGGTGTTGGATCTTCTTCTGAACCTACCTCTGAATGTCATGTTACAACCCGTCGAGGTAAAATCACTTTGCAAGGTGCTCCAACTAAAAACACCGCTTCTTCATCAACCAAACCTGAGTATGACCTTGTAGAACAGCTAGGGAAGACACCCGCGCTCATCTCCATTCTTGAACTATTACGCATATCTCCCGCACATAAAGCCATTCTTGACAAAATCTTGAGAGATACTGTTGTCCCTGCTGATCTAAATGTGGACCAGTTTCAAGCCATGGTGGGATACCTTTCCATTCCACACTCCCTTACTTTCACAGAAGCTGATGATGCCTCTGTAAGTCAGCCGCCTAATGCGCCATTACACATTGAAGCCTTCATACACAAACATTGAATAAAACAAGTCTTGATAGATGGAGGAGCAGGTCTGAACATTTACACATTAAGCACTATCACACAATTGGGATATTCTGATAAAGCTGTGAATTCTACAAACAAGATCACCATTAAGGCATATGATGATGAAGAGTGTTCATCCAAGGGTACAGTCATCTTACCTCTCAGAGTTGGGCCAGTTACAAAGGATGTGGTCTGTCAAGTCCTGGATTTAAATCTCACTTATAACATATTGTTAGGACATCCTTGGATCCATGAAATGAGGGCGGTTCCATCCACATATCACCAATGCATTAAGTTTCCTCATAATGGAGTGGAGGTAACAGTTAACGGCGATTCTAATCCATTCATATATTGCAATAACCTGAAATCAAAGACTGGGACCATCATTCCTAGTAATCAGGAGGCTGTTCCTTCGTCGGCATACATTGATCCTGAGTCATTAAAACCTTCGACATCCAAACAAGGTGAGCTTAGAGGCAAGTTTTAGGACAAAGGCATGGGGGAATATACTTTCAATCAGACCATGTACTTAAGACAAGTCATGAGTTCCCCAAAAGAATATGGAAGACCACATCCTAACAAGCAAATCTCCATCATGATGCTCAAATGGGACCCTACTATCTTTCAAAGATGGGGTGAACTAGAAGAGGAAGGTTTATACCAAATGCTTTTCAAAGAATATGAAGAGGAAACACAAGATCATGTCAATCTTCCATGTGAGAAATATGGCAAAGGCTTCAAAATTCTACAAAAATTTGGGTATGATGGAAAAAACCCTCTGGAGTTACGAAAGGAAGGCATCATTGAACCTTTACAACCTGAATTGACTTTCAAGAAGGAACGCTCAAAAGGACTTGGTTTCTTAACTTCCAAGGTCCACACCCAAAGGACAGAAGAAGCCTTACAAATCAAAGTTGTCAAAATTCAACAAGAGAATCGCTATTCCACAGATTCCAACGAATGGGAATGGAGTTTCGACAAGTCTTCCAGTGACTACGAGCTCAACGAGACATTCAAAGAGCCAGGTGAACCCACAGAAGAGGAGGAGTTTTATAACAAATTCAGAGTTGATCAAGAAACAACCCATGAGGAGTCTACACAGTCCTTGTCTCAAGGTTCTAGGTTGAAATCACATAGGATGAGAACACCTGTTCTGGAATGCGCTACTAGTGATGATAATTTGGATTCACTCGTGATCGAGACTGATGAGGAGAGTGCCATCGATGACCTCGATAATTACCTTGACATACCCGAATATAACCACATCTTCACTCTTAGCCCCGCTAACTTCGAAGACATTAACGGCCTTTCCCTTGTTCACCACCAACTCATTGACTGGGATCATGAAGGACCTGCATAGTTGGATACATTTCAAAACGATGAAGCTTATATTGACTATCTAGGCATACGAGATGATCTTCCCCCTGGAGACCATAAAGCGGGATACACTATAGAACTCAATAGCGTGGCATATTTTGGTGAGGGTGTCAGACCTTCCAGTCGCAAAAATGTGAAAATAAGAACAAATCAAGGGTCTTATGGCGAAAACCACATAGTGGCGCTATCTGACCCCAAAAAAGTAAAAAGAAAGGATGTATCTGAGGGTGAAAACCTCTCTGAGGCACCCGAAGATGGAAGGCTCGACATTCTCCCAGCATCATATGAGGAAAAATCATCCATGTTGGTAGAGGAGACTATCAAAACAAACATTGGTACAGAGGAGGTTCCACACAACATATTCCTAGCTCAATCATTGACAGAGTCTGAAAGGTCAAAATTCATAAGTTTCTTCAAAGAATGACAAATTAATTTTGCCTGGTCATACGCTGATATGCCTGGATTGGATCCGGATTTGGTAATGCATCATCTGATAGTCAAACCGGGGGCAAAACCAATAAAATAGAAATTAAGAAAAATGCATCCACAAGTGGCATTACTAGTCAAAGAAGAACTTGAGAAATTACTCGATGTCAGATTCATACGCCCAATTGATTATCCTGAATGGATCTCCAACTTGGTACCTGTCAGTAAACCAGATCGCAGCATCAGAATTTGCACAGATTTCAGAGACATCAACAAAGCTTGTCCAAAGGATGACTTCCCATTACCAAACATTGACTTGATTGTTGATCTCACAGTAGGTCATGAAATGCTATCATTAATGGATGGATTCTCTAGCTATAATCAGATAAGAATCGCACTCGAGGATCAACACAAAACATCATTTACTTGTCCATGGAGAACTTTCTGCTGGAATGTCATGTCTTTCGGGTTAAAGAATGCAGGTGCTACATATCAAAGAGCCATGACTACTATCTTTCATGATCTCATGCATGCAACTGTGGAAGATTATGTTGACGACCTCTTGGTCAAATCAATAGATAGAAATACACATTTGGACATACTTTCAGTTGCCTTTGATCGGTTGGAAAAATACAAAGTAAGATTAAACCCTAAGAAATGTGTCTTTGAAGTAACCTCTGGGAAGCTCCTAGGATTCATTGTATCTAAAAGAGGAATTGAAGCGGATCCAACAAAATTCAAAGCTATCCTGGAAATGCAACCACCAAGAAATATCAGTCAACTTTGATCCTTACAAGGCAGACTCCAGTCCATTCGAAGATTCATAGCACAACTGGCAGATAAGTGTAATCCTTTTCAGCACCTGCTACATAAAAACATCAAATTCAAATGGGATGACAACTATCAAAAGGCTTTCCAGACGCTCAAAGATTATCTTCTAAATCTGCCAGTTCTGATGCCACTAGTTCCAGATCAACCACTGTTATTATACATTTCAGCTACTCCAACAGCACTAGGGGCACTCTTAGTGCAACAAATTGCTGAAGGCAAGGAAAAAGTAGTATATTATATCAGTCGCACATTGGTGGGATATGAGCTAAACTACACACCAATTGAGCGCGCATGCCTCGCTGTGGTCTTTGCTTCACAGAAATTATGACATTACATGCTTACTCATAAGACAAAGTTAGTTGCAAGGATAGATCCATTGAAATACCTTCTCAATAAGGCAACACTTACTGGGCGACTGGCCAAATGGGTAATGATACTGAGTGAATTTGACATCGAGTATGTGGATAGAAAAGCAATAAAAGGACAAGCCATCACAGATCAATTAGCAGATGCTCCCATGATCGATGATGTTCCTCTAAGTTCAGAATTTCTAGATGAATCCATTTTGACAATGTCACATGTAAAGCCATGGCAACTATACTTTGACGGCTCATATACACAGCATGGGGCAGCAGCTAGCATCCTCTTTATAACTCCTCAAGGGCATTCTATACCAAAATCATACCGCTTATCATTTCCTTGCACTAATAATATAGCGGAATATGAGGCATTAACAACAGGATTACAAATTGCAGTTCAATGGAAGATCCAGGAACTTCATGTTTTTGGGGACTCCCAACTCGTTATCCGTCAAGCAACTGGTGATTATCAAACAAAAGATGAAAAGTTAATACCTTATAAACAAATGGTGGATGGTCTGAAACAAAATTTCACAAAGATATACTTTGAGCAGATACCAAGAGAGCAGAATCGCGCCGCAGATGCCATGGCTACAATTGCTTCACTGATCGATCTACCTCCAAACGAGACCCGCTATGAGTTTTTGGTGGATAACCTTTTGGTCCCTTCATATGAGATCATGCCTACTAAGACGCTATGTGTTGTCGGTCTCGAATCCCAGTTATATGGTTCCATTTTCACATACCTACATGACAATACTTTACCTCCTGATCTATCAAATAACCAACGTCGCACTTTCATTCGCCAATCCTCTCGATATGTCATTTTAGCTGATATCCTATACCGGCGAGGTCTAGATGGCACTCTTCTTAGATGTTTAGAAAGTGACGAAGCTCAGATTGCGTTACGGGAAGTGCATGAAGGGATATGTGGTCCACATGCTAGTGGTCCTACCTTGGCCAAGAAACTCATCAGGACTGGATATTACTGGCCCAATATGGAGAAAGACTCATATCAATTTGTCAAGAAATGTAAGCAATGTCAAATTCATGGAGACCTCATACATGCGCCAGCACAAGAACTTCAACCACTTGCGTCTCCTTGGCCCTTTTGTCAATGGGGACTCGATCTCATAGGCAAGATTCACCCTCCTTCTTCCAATGGTCATAAATTCATTATCACTGCCACAGAGTATTTTATAAAATGGATTGAAGTCGTGCCTCTCACACAAGTTACTGGAAAATAGATTGCTACATTCATCCTTAACTATATCATTTGCCGATACGGTATTCCTGTTTCCATTATCACTGATAACGGGCGTCCCTTCAAAAATCAGGATGTTCGCGAACTCTGTGACCGCTTCCATATCGCCCATCGTTTCTCCACACCATACTACCCCCAAGGTAATGGCCAAGCTGAGGCGTCTAACAAAACAATCCTTAAAATCCTAAAGAAGACAATCGACGATGCTGGTCGTAATTGGCATATTCAACTTAATCCTGCACTTTGGGCCTACCGCACAAGTGTCCGTACACCTACAGGAGCTACACCCTATTCACTAGTCTATGGTTCTGAAGCTATCTTGCCTATTGAGGTCGAGCTACCCTCTTTACGAGTCTCTTTGCAAAACATCATCAGTGATAGAGACTACAAGGTCTCTCGCTTACAAGAGCTGGAACTATTGGATGAACGAAGACAAACTGCTTTTAATCATCTCAAGGCTTACCAACAACGAATGAGTCGCAGCTACAATCACAAGGTCAAGCCTCGCACATTTGAGGTAGGTGACTCAGTTCTCAGAGAAAATCCTAAAAATCAACAAGATAGAGAGAAGAAGGGCAAGTTCGAACCAAATTGGCTTGGTCCTTACATCATTACAGCAGCATATGGATCTGGTGCATATCAGCTCTCAAATACAGAAGGTGAACTTTTGGAGGATCCTATCAACAGCATGCACCTTCGTAGGTTCTACACATAGCTCTTCAAAGTATCCTAATTCAAAAATACAAAAAAAAAAAAAAAAATTATAAAACAAAAAAATTGTTACTTGGTGAAAACCTGGCAAATAGGCGCCTTGTGACACAAAAAACATTGAAAAATCAAAAAAAGTAAAGAGAAATAATTTCGTCCAATGATGAAAACCACTTCGGTGGCGCTCTGGGCAAGTACCATGGTGAAAACTGGGTCACCAGCGCCATGCGTAGAGACATTGCTCCTCCCTCCTTTAGGATTCTCTTTCATCATTTCACTTTGCACACACTCACAACCTATTCGTTCATAATAAACTTACCCATTCCCATCATGGCTTGTTATTGATCTACCCAAGATTGGTTAGCCATTCATAATAAACATTCCTTTTCATCCCTTTCCATCCATAATAAATCAGATCCTATCTGTGGCTAAGGCAAAATCCTACGTCTAGTAATAGGTGTGGAACTGAGAACATCACATGTTTCGAGGAGTACAGTTTCTTCCAGCTTTCTTTAGTCTATCCGCACGCAATCCACAATAAAACAGCATTTGCATCACAGATCCACAATAAAGTTTCATCTTCTCCACAATAAAGTATCAGTTTCATGGATTCAGTCAGTTTTAGATGAGACACAGCAGCAACAATGTGCTTCAACAAATCAAATCTTTCAACAGACTCAGACAACATTATGGTTCAGTGCTATCTATCCTTTCTATGAAAGTAAACATTGTGACCACAATCAAATAAGACTTATACAAGTGACAAGAGACACTAAACTTGAGGACTAAAGTGGATGTTGGTGTCGAGTCTTGGTTTTCTTTTGATTTCATCTTTTTTGGTGACATGTCTTTTAGCTTTTCCGGGATGTCTTTGACTAGAGATTCTATCTCCAGGATGTCTTTGACTAGAAAGGCGAGGATGGGGTATCGTCACCTATTTGTATTTGTTGTCTGTGGATTGTCTCTTAGTAATGCTATGACTTGTCCAAGGATATGAGGACACTGTGAGTCTAGTGTGAACTGGGGCATTCCTTGTTTGTGACTGTCTTATCTCCATGCAAACAAGTACAATGACTTTCTAGGTCGAACATATGCCTCGATTGTCATAACCTACTTGCCATAATAAAGCTCAATGATGATAACCCACAAGAAGCTCTTTCACTTTCATATCTTCTGTCTTCCATCCCCTTTTCTTGATTGACTTCCATCGTCCTTCTCGAGTCCGCGTAGCCTGCTATCACATGACTGAGTATAATGACACACCAAAAACATTTTGCATTTCATGTAGTTTCACCTGCATTACCACATATAAGAATTTCATACATACATATAGATATCACAACTGCATCACATCCTGCACACAACACCTGTTAGCACAATAATCATTTGCATTATCATATTCATCTACACTTCATACATTTACATTTGCATTGACATAACATTTTAAAATATAAAAAGAACAAAAATATATCGCATTGCATCATATAGATATTTGCATCCATATCATAAGCATCACATAAGAACATCTCATCACATAGGTACACATGCATATAGCTGCCGCAAAGATGAATCATCTCATATATAATCATAAAGTGTCATAATACAATGATGTCAAAATCATATGGCTACAATCACCTACAGGTGTCTACAATACAAAAATGGTACAAAACTGATACATAGGGAGCCCTCTAAGGCTATGATGAACTCCCTCCCTCGAAGCCGCCTGGCCTCGGTGGAATCTGAGCCCCTGAAGGACCCACCCCAAGATCATCCCTCCTGTCTCCTCTATCTGGTGGTGGTGGAGGACCCATGACCCCACCACTAGATGCCTGTCTCCTCCGGCTCCCTCCCGTAGCTGTCGATGTACGCGACGGTCTATGGGAGCTCCTTGCCCACTGATCTGCTAGCACTGCACCATAGTAGAGGTCCCTCCAGTAGGCTATCTCCTCTCCTGCCCACAGGACATAGGCATATCCGGCCCCTATGTCCTCTACTGCCTGCCTCCCAACCCTCAGTGCTGTCTCAGCCTCTGTGTAGCACTAGATAGCCTGATCTCGCTCTCACTCAGTATCCCTAAGCCTGGTCCTGAGCCGATCCCTCTCCCTCTCCAGATCTCCCTCAGATCCAGCAGCTCAGCCTCCACTGGGTCATCCCCCTCTGCCTCTGCCCCTGCCTGTGGCTCCTCCTCTGCGGGTGCCTACCCCTATACCTGCCCCTGTGCCTGTACTAGTACCTATACTGGTACCTGTCTTTGTCCTTGTCCCTATATCTGCACCTATCTGGGACCCTATGCTGCTGGCACCTGTAGCGGCAATCCACCGCGACTCCTCACCACCCGAGCCTGCCTCTCCTCTCCACCCTCCCTCCGAGGTGCAACTCGCCTCTCTCCAACTACTCCTCTCCTCCTCCATCGGCCTCAACCCCCCTCGCCTCCACCATCATTCTCGTCAGCACCACCATCTCCCTCCAGTGCCTCTCCTGGATCTGTCAATCGGGGGAATGGATGCTCTGCCTAATATGCTGTATACTCTGCATCCATCCCGGCATCCTCGATCTCAGGCCACATGTCCCAAGGTAGAGGTATCATCTCCACCAACTGAGTCACTGCCTGATCATATGACAGTAGCAGCCCAAACTGTGCTTGATCTCTGACTGTGCGGGCATACATGCCTGATCCACGGGGCATCCTCCGAATCCGACCAAACTGTCAGCCAATCCTGTCTACCAGCTACCTCTCTAGCACATAGGGCGTCCGCCCAATCAGGTACCTACTCTGAAAGGTGTACAGTAGCTCAACTGCATCATCCTCCCACTGCTCGCAGCCCAGCTATGGTCTCCATATGACCTTACCAATGTCATCAATCACTCGCCGCCAGTACTCTAGCCTGCCAATCTGCGGTTGTGATGTGATCACATCGTACAAATGCACAAAGCTGCGTCCATGACCTCTGCCCCTGAAGTGTATCGGTCAGGTAACTGGCAGATGCTCATAGGCCCATACCTGTAGCAATGTCACTCTGCAGCCCAATCCCACTGATCCATGATAAACAAACTGATGCAGCTCATAATACAAGTGTGTCAGCACACACGGTCCCCAAGCATATCTAGTATGCTGTGTCATCAGCGTCTCCAGTGCTCCCCCCCAGCCCACAGCCAATCCCCGTGTCGTCCTATCCGGACATAGGAACCCACTGATAGCTCCTCCAATCACTGTCAGCAATGCTAACCCTATGGCTGTCATGGTGTTCCATGCCACGTGTCCTGCTCTCATCTCCAATCCAGGGTCCTGAAATACCCATCTCAATGCCTCCCTGTCTCTATCTCGATCGTATGGGATCAGCTCCCCATCGATCGGCACCCGCAAAATCCTATATACATCCTCCAGGATGACTGTAATCTCCCCCATAGGCAAATGGAATGTGCACGTCTCAGAGTGCCATCTCTCAGCTAGCGTAGTCAGCAAACCCATGTTTGCCCGAAACTCAAGCACATACAGTACGTGTCTCAGACCCATCTCATCGATAGCGGCTCTGTCCTCGGCCGTCAACTCAGGTCGCAACCTCTGATTCGACGGGAATCTCTCCCGTGACTCTAGCATCGGCAAATACTCCTGTAGTCAAACAACTCAATCATGTCAATTATAGTGGCATTCATTGTTTATCACAAAATGTTACTTGCTATCTAAATGCATATGGTTATCTACCCTAGTGACACTCACTGTTCATCACAAAGTGTTACTCACATTTGCACTCCCTGTTCATCACAAAGTGCTACTCATATTTCAGTACTCCCTGTTCATCACAAAGTACTCTATCTTGGTACTCACTGTTCATCACAAAGTGCCTTGATCTATCCTAGTCTTCCTAGAGGACCTGCTTGAGTGTATCCTCTCAGTAGCTTATCCAATCGACAGCATATGTTCATCACAGAACTGCCGATTTGACCTAGAAGATGCAAATTCATCCTTTTCAAACGCAAACGCGCTTACATGACATAAACGCGCTCAAGGATTGCATAGACGCACCTGAACAACACAGACGCGCCTGCCTGACACAAATGTGCCTATGCTCTGCATAGACGCGCCTAGATGACATAGACATGCCTTCTTGGCACAAACGCGCCTGAACAACACAGACGCGGCCGCATTTGACACAGATGTGGGTTCAGACATAAACGCGCCTGGCACAAACACAGACGCGCCTTCTTGACCTAGACGCGCCTGGCACCAACGCAGATGCGCCTGGACATTTTTTGACACTTTTTGGACCCTAGTCTATGCGCATTTATTACCCTATTTGACATGCATTAATGACAAAATTAAATGCGTCAAAGTATGAGGAGGTTTGGTGGTACCTACCAGCTCTCCTGCCTCTGCTGGTCTCTGGAATCGGCGAACGCGGTCGAATCTATGAGTGAAAGCCATCACTGCTGACTACTCCTGCTCTATTTTCGCTCTGCAATATGCTCTTGTGAATGTGTAGATGACAATGAGGATGTATTTTCCCCCGTGGTCTATCTTATAGCCTACCCTAGCCCTCGCATTCATTTCCTGAGTCAGTCTTCATTATCCCCTGACTTTGTCACTTTATCCGGTCAGTCCATTCTAGCCTCTCTTTCTTATCGAGAGATTGTCTGCAATCCTTTCAGACATTTTCATCCAATCTCTCGAGGGGGCATATCATTCCCATTCTAGGGCAACTCTGTATCAGTTCATCTTATCTTCTTTGAAACAACGCGACAAGCCGCATTGTCTCAAAGAGGGACAAAATGTAGACACCTAAAATTGTCCAGTCTAATTTATTTATTTAATTATCTAAGCTTAATTCTTCTATTAATTAAATAAATCTTTATTTATTTAATTAATTCATTTATCCTCTTCTAGCCTTATTTCTCATTTAAATAAATACATTTATTTATTTAAATTATCCTTTTCCTAAATTAAATAAATATTCTTATTTATTTAATTATCCCACTTCTTCTATTAATTAAATAAATCTTTATTTATTTAATTAATTCATTAGCCTTTTTCTACCTATGACACATATCATTCATCTCTTAATTCATACACTACCTACCCCTCTCATTATTTTATTATTTCTTTTACCTACCCTCTAATCATAGCCGACCTCCTTTTACACCTCTCAATCTTATCCCTCCATTTCATATAGTGTCTTCTATATAAGGAGATGCTTCCTTCATTATCAAACCCTAACGACCTAATGACCTAATAAGCTAACTACTTGATCAATTGACTACACTATGATCCTACTTGCAACCACATTTCATTCTTTGTTGAGCTCTTGTGCATATAAAATCTGAGAGCAAATATATCAAGCAAGATCAATGGAGATAGGAAGAATGGAGATCAAAACCCTATTGGACATGTGATGGTATAATCTTTGTGATTTCATTTGATTTGCATTGTCTTAGGTAATCTTCATATGTTATGGCGAATCTTTGTTGATTGTTAGACTAGGGTTTTGTGGTTGAATTCATTTAGCCTTTCAATATTGTTATTATTGTTATCCATTTTTCACCATATACAATATGTATATAGATATATATATTTATATACACATATATATAATATATATATATATATATATACATATATATAGATTTAGAGCGAGATAAAATTATATGAGCGAAATGGGTATATTGTACCAACATTTTTTAAGGAAAAAAAATATATAAATAATTTAATTATATATATATAGGATTTCATTTTATATAGCTTATTATATATTAATGTTTAGCTTACCTTAGACATTTAATGATAATGTTGTTTAAGGATAAAAGGTAGATCTGATATTTTATTAGGTATTTATTTGTTAAACATAAGGGTATGAGACAAAAGGATGTTTTTAGAATTTTATTACTACTTTGGAGTTTATTCTAAATATAGGTTTGTGAGATTAAACCTTACAGGACGAATATCATTAGGAATTTAATTAACCCTTCATACGGTTAAAATTAATCATATTTTAATTAATGACAGACATTTATAATCTAAGAGTTAGGACTAAATTAATTAGTTCCTAGGGAAAAATGCAAGAATTGGTTATTGGAGATTAATTCTATCTTCATCTACTATTTTAATGAGTTTGATTTAATTAATCTATTGACTAGGTTTCTTGAGAAAATAAATTTAAATTGTTTAGTATTCCGCAAATAAATTTTAAATTAAATTTGTTACTTGATTTAATATCAAAGTTAGCTCGAATATAGTTTTGACAAAACATAATAATGCATGTCGTGTTAGCGAACTTTTTGTTATATAGTTATTATTAAAAAAAATTATCCCGTTCTTGCCCTAAATTTTGGGCTTGACAGATCTTGGACGAGATTCTTTAACCTATGACAATTACTAGTCTTATGCTCCTTTCTCTTGTGATATTCGCAAAATTCATTGTCATTCCACCATGAAGGCTTTACCCTTGGTTCAAATGGTTGATTATCTGGTAATTTGATGAGCTTATTGGCAGCCAACTTCTTCAACATGGTTTCAATTGATTCTCCCAAAGGCATGTACTTCCTTGGGGGTCCTGGTACTCTTTGTGTATTTACTTGATTATTGGACGAACTAGAACCGGGGAAAGTTATCTTTGGCTTAACCACATTAGAATCCACAACCCCATAATTGATGGTATTCTTATTTTGTTCCAAAATGGGGTTTATCTTTTCCATTAAAATCATCGTTGTTCTCTTTAAATAACTTCATGGTGTTTTTCTCAATGAGGACCTTCTCAACCAATAGACCCTATTCAATAACTTCCTTGAAGGTAGACAAACATACCATTCAAAGTTCATATCGAATTTCTTTATTCACATTTTGGGTAAACATTTCAACCATTTATTTTTGTGGAATTTGACAAGGGCAACAACTAGTGAAACTTCTCCATTGTTGTAAAAATGATGCAAAAGACTCCATTTTTCCACTTTGTGTTGCATAAAGTGGTCACTAATACTTCACATTCAATTTTGTATAAAAAATATTGTATAAATGCCTCTGCCAATTCACCCCATGACTTGATTCCAAACGAAAGTTGTGAAAACCATTCCATGGCTTGTCCACCTAAGCTTTGTGGAAATAATCTCATCAAGTAGGAATATTCTTTTTTCACCTCTATTAAAGTCATGAAAAATTCTCTAATATGTGCCTTGGGATCTCCTTTTCCTCTATACTTGTCGAACTTAGGCACCAGAAACTACATAAGAAAATAAGGCATTGGTATGCTTCTATCATATGGATAAGGACATAATCATTAATTTTGTATTCCTTTGTTGGTGTTTGCATACGTGCAATTTGTTGTTACAATTCCTTAATTTGTTGTTGTAAATCACTTCTAGGTGGTGATTTGTCTCTTTGAGGTATTCCCGTGCCTGAGCCACCAGGTGGAGGAGGAGGGATATAGTGCATGTAAGGGTGATATTGATCATATATATGCTCATATAGTGGAGGAATGTAGTTATTGTATGGTCCATCTGGTATGGTATTATGACGAGGAGCATTAGGCCTGGGACAATTGTATATGTCATTACCATGAGAATAATTGGTATTGTAAGCATGATCTTTAGTATTGCCACCAATTCTAACACGTTGTCTTCTTGTGTAGGTATTGTCATGCTCTTGGGTATTTTCTTGTTGTTGAGGATATGCATTGGTATTCCTTCACCCTTGGAGAGGACAAGCATGAGGTTTTTCATGAATATTTGTAGCATCAAAGGTATAAGCATGAGTATCATTCACTTCAATCTTTTGGAAAAATGATAAAGGTGACTCAGGCATGGTACGCTCACGTCTATTACCACCATCATTTCCACTAGTTTGATTAGGATCTTCTTCCAATATTTTTGTCATGTCAAAGTCATGGGGGAGTCTTGCACCACTTTGGATTAACATGTGTAAAAAGTGTTGATAGTATCTTCTCATAATCGTTTTGACCAATCTATTAAACCGCTCATTGGACATAGTGTCTTGAATCTCTATGGTAGTAAAGGACTCATTGTCAACCTCTTGTGTGTTATTGTGATTTTCAAAATGTTGTGTGTTGTATAATTCCTCTTCATCAAACTCAAATGTATCCATGTTTAGATATATTTAAGCTTCTTCAGCTTGTCTTATAGACCTTTGTGATCAGGTTTTAACCATGAAATAACCTTAGCTAAAAATGGAGGATGGAAGAAAATGAAGACTATGGGAAATAAAGAGGGTTGTGAAATGGAAAATGAATCTAGGGTTGTCCTGCAATGTCCCAAAATGTTGTTCCAAGATAAATGTAATGATCTAAGCAAGGTGTGGCTTCCTAGGAGATGATAAACTCCAATGGGTTAAGTTGACCTTAACTAGAGATGTCGAAATGGTACCCAAGATGATAAATTTGATGTGAGAACCACCTAGAGATGTATGTGATGTGTTTGTAAGATAAGATAGGGACCACTAAACAACCTTTTGACTCTAGTTAAAAAGTGTGAGTGGGGACTTGAAAGTGATGGCTACAAATGAATGAAAAATTTGTGACAAGATGATGGTTGATAAATGAAATCCTATGGAATTAACCTTGGAAGCTCTTATAATCTCAGGAACATAGACATAGCATTAATTCAAAGAAACGTCAAAATATCTCTTATACGCAGTTTTAGAGTCCAAATATGCAGTTTCACAGTTGCAATGTAATTGTAAGTTTTGTCCAAATATGCGGTATGACATTGCAAAGTGCACCAAAAGATGACACATATGTGATATGATAATGCACAGACGCGTTTTCACAATTGATAATGGTTTCTTAGTTCTATCCAAACAAGCACCAGAAAGTAACATAGGTGCGACTAAATAGTGTAAATACACACTAGAAATGAACATAGACGTGACCCAAGAAATTGTATGTGCACTAGAAATGAACACAGATGTGTTTCTGGCAAAATTATGATTTCTGTCCAAATTTTTGAAATTGTTGATAAGTGACCAGATCTCAATGTTGATGTTTTTGTGGCAAGAAAACTCAACAAACAAGAAGACACAATGTCTAAAGGTGTTGTCAAAATTTGAGCATAAATGTGTATGTTCAATAGGCCGAAACAACCAAATTTCCATGAGCCTTATCACAATAAAAAATATTTCAAACACTTTTTAGCCTAAGGTCAAGGTCTCATGGTGGTAATCTCAGCCCACAACTTGGAATCTTCATTGACTCAAATGTAGGGACACCTTAATGGGTGTATACACTATTTTATCTTTGCTTAAGAGGACATCTAGGGGCCTTTGAGACTGGAAGGATGGCCCAATCACCCTCTCCCCAGAAAACTACAAGTAGCTTATGTTAAGCCAAGGATTTTTGTCTCATCTCAAGGGAGCTTATGGTGAGTATCTTGTGGGGAAAACCAGCTATCTCCTTACACTGAAGCTATCACAATGTTTGGTCAAAATAGGGTGGGCCACTAATCTAAAGGTGTCTAGTAATGTTTCAAGGTATACTGGTGGCTATGCATGAAGCGATTCGCTCAATTAAGAGGCCTCCTAACCCATTTGGGTTTTTACACCTCACATGGATACTGGGGAAGACATCCATCGATATAACACATTGGCATCGGGTTATGACTTTCATCAAAAACTACAATTATTTATATAACAAACCGAAACAAAGTGTCACTTGGGTCATTCCTCTAGACACCTAAAATTGTCTTGTCTAATTAAATAAATATTTTTATTTATTTAATTATTTTATCCTAATTCTTCTACTAACTAAATAAAGCTTTATTTATTTAATTAATTCATTTATCCTCTTCTACCCTTATTTCTCATTTAAATAAATACTTTTTTTTATTTAAATAATCATTTTCTCTTAAATTAAATAAATACTTTTATTTATTTAATTGATCCCACTTCTTCTATTATCTTTATTTATTTAATTAATTCATTAGCCTTTTATACCCATGACACATGTCATTCATCTCTTAATTCCTAAACTACCTACCCTATCATTATTTTCTTATTTCTTCTACCTATCCTCTAATCTTAGCCGACCATTTATCTTTGAGACCTCTCAATCTTATCCCTCCATTTCTTATAGTGTCTTCTATATAAGGAGATGCTTCCTTCATTATCAACCCCCGACTACATTTTCAAACTTTCATATGCGATCAAGCCTACTTGCATACACATTTCTGTTCTTTGTTGAGCTCTTGGGCACACATAAAATCTGAGATAGAATTACTAGTGTGTGAACTACGTAGGCCCATATGCTTGTCACCTAAAGAAGTTTGGGCATCCCTAATAACAAAGTCCTTTGGGAAAGATCCATTAAAGGTCCATGATTTATCGCAAGAAGGAAAAGGATGTGCAGAACAAGTGGATGAGTGATGAAGGCTTATGATTGGGAAAAGAAGTGAAGTAGGATAGCATGATGGGGACTTAGGATCAACAAGTGTTCTTTTTGGCTTAAAATTTTAGAACTTTTGCCCCCAGTTATTTTGATATTAGGGGAGATAAACTCTTGCTCTTTTTCCTTCATAGCATTTTTATCCTTGACCTTGATTTTTGTAGAATCCAATAGCTTTTGATTTTGATTTGGACTGAAGGACTTCTCTTTATTTTTGACTTTTAGATTTTTCTTTTCATAGCTTGATTTTTTATCCCTAATAAGTAAGGGTTTTTGTGATTCTTGTTGATCCAAGTCTAGGAGCGGAGTAGAAATGGAATGAGTGGATGATACGGTAAAGCTATGTGAGTTCTCAAGAGGGTTGGCAATACACTCAATAGATTCTTTTCTAGAACCACTCTTAGGAGTATTGATATCAAGAGATGCTTGCACCACTAGAGGAGATTTACAATCAGACTTAGTAGCCAAAATACTAGGTGGTTCACACCCAATTCCTTGGTATTGCAAATTGTTTATAGATTGTTCATGTCAACTGAATACCTTAGGAGATAGTGGGAGTTGATCAACATGAAAGATATACTCACCACACCCCAGGTCTTTAACCTGGATTTTTTCTTTGAGCTCTTCTTGTTTGGATGTAGAAGGTTTCAAGGATTCTAGATCAACATATGTTGATGAAGGAACAACCTCTCGATTGACTGGAATTGTTATTTCTAATCTAGGTCGCAGATTGTTGCAATATATGAATAGATTTGGATCCACTTTGACGATCACTTCAACTGCATTATGTGGGAACTTGATACATCGATGATATGTAGATGGGACTTCTCTCATCTCATGAATCCATGGACCTCCTATTAATATGTTGTATATGAGATCCAAGTCTAGGACTTGACAAACCACATCCTTAGTAACTGGCCCAGCTCTAAGAGGTAAGGTGATTGTTCCTTTGGATGAATGCTCTTCATCATCATATGCCTTGATGGTAATTTTGTTTGTAGAATTCATAGCCCTTTCAGAATATCCCAATTGTATTATTGTGTTTACAGTACATATATTGAGACCATCTCCTCCATCTATCAAGACTCGTTTTATTCGATGTTTGTGTAGGAAGGCTTCAATGTGTAAAGGTGCATTATGCGGTTGCCTTATGGAGGCATCATCAACTTCTGTGAATGTAAGAGAATGTGGAATGGAAATTTATCCCACCATGGCTTGAAACTGGTCCACGTTCAGATTAGTGGGGACAGTAGTGTCTCTCAAAGTTTTGTCAAGAATGGCCTTATGTGCGGGGGATATGCGTAAGAGTTCTAGGATGGAGATAAGGGTGGTCATCCTCCCTAACTGTTCTACCAGATCGTACTCAGGTTTGGCTGATAAGGAAGTGGTGGTTTTAGCTAGAGCACCTTGCAAAGTGACCTTACCTCAACTGGTTGTGACATTATTTTCAGAGGTAGATTCAAAAGAAGGTTCAATGCCTTTTAGGACAACTTTGGGTCTCTGGGTATAATTTTCAGGCGTTTTGTCCTTTATGATAATGGTAGAGACATAATTGTCCATCGAAATGTGATTGACACTTGAATCATAGTTATAGGATGCTCTGGTATAGTTGGTTTGGTCATCTGTGGCTTTGGCTTTTCCCTTGTCATGTTTTGGGAATGGTTCTTTAAACATTTCATGATCTTGGTTAGATGAGTATCCCTCGATCTCAATGTCACCTCTATCAATAAGATCTTGTATAATATTCTTCAAACGATGACAATTTCCTATTTTATGTCCTTTTCTCTTGTGATATTCACAGTATTTATCATCATTCCACCAATTTGGTTTGACCTTTGGCTCATATGGAGGCATATCTGGAATTGTTATTATTTTGTTTTCCACTATCTTCTTGAAAGCTGACTCAAGTGGTTCTCCCAATGGGGTATATTTCCTTCATGGTTTTGAAGTTGTTTGAGTAGTCACTTGATTATTTGTAGAGCTTGATCCAGAAAAAATGATTTTGGGTCATACTTGTATTGGCATCAACAACACCATCATTGATTGTGTTCTTGTTTTTATTCCAAAATTTTGGCTTGTCTTTTCCTTTAAAGTCCTCTTTGTTTTCTTTGAATATTTTGACGATGCCTTGCTCAATTAGGACCTTCTCTGTTGCTAAGCCTTTTTCAATGACATCCTTGAAGGTAGACAAACAAGCTTTTCTCAAGTCATAACCAATGTCTTTGTTGACATTTTAGGTGAACATCTCTACCATTTTTTTTTGTGTAATTTCACAAGAGCATCTGCTGGCTAGATTCCTCCATCTTTGTAAAAATGACGAAAAAGACTCTCCATCCTTTTGCTTGGTGTTGCACAAAGTAGTGACTAATATGTTTGTCTCTATGTTGTATGAGAAATGTTGGATAAATGCCTCTGTTAAGTCACCCCATGACTTAATTCCATGTGGGAGTTGGGAGAACCATTCCATAGCTTGATCACTTAAGCTCTGTGGGAATAATCTCATCAAATATGTCTCTTCTGTTGCTACTTCAATGCAAGCTGTGAAAAAATGTCTTATATGTGCCTTAGGGTCTCCTTTCCCTCTATACTTATCAAACTTAGGTGTCACAAAATATATAGGAAATGGAGGCATTGGAATGCTTTTGTCAAATGGATAGGGACATATGTCTCTCATTGTGTAAGTTGGCTTCAGTGTATTTATGTCCTCCATTTTCTTTTGTAAGTCCTTAATTTTTAGTTCCAAATTGTTCTTAGGTGGAGATCAACTTCTTGGACCATACCCCATGCCTAAACTACTGAGTGGAGGAGCATGTTGCATATATGGATGGTATTGATCATACACATGTTCATATGGAGGAGGTTTATAGTGATGTTGCGTATAAGGACCACTTGGTATAGAGTCATGATGAGGAATGGAATATCTATTTTGTCCATGCATACCATACTCTACAGGCATGTCATGAGTTTGTTCTAATGTGTTGCCCCCAAATTTGATGTGGGGTTTCCTTGTGTCCAAATTTTGATCATGCCTTGGATATCCAATTGCTTTTGTGGTTGGTCCTTAGAATTGGTATGTGATTGAGTATATTTTTCTGCATAAGACTTCCATAATGGTCTGCGAAGGTGAGTATCATGTGCTTGACCATGTGTATGTGGGACCTCAGGTTTTTGAAACAAAGATGATGGTGATTCAGGCACCATATGTTGTCCTCTATTGCCTCCACTATTAGGCATCCTTTCATCCATCTTGAGGTGAGGTTGTTGCAAAGGTTGATTTTCCATTATTTGAGACATATCAAAATCATGAGGTATCTTGGTTCCACTTTGCGCCATTACTTGTAAGAAATATTATCTATCTCTCCTCATTATTTCCTCAACCAATTGATTGAAACAGGGATCCATAATGGAGTCTTCCACTTCTGCTGAATCTACAGAAAAGTTGTCCATATTGTCATTGTGTGTATCATTATTGTTTGTAGTGTCCATGTTCTCAACATTTGGAATGTTTCCTATAGGAATCCATGTCAGGTAATGTGGTATGATCAGAATTGAAAAAGACATCATTGTCATACTCATAGGCACTCATGTTTGCAGACTCTTGAGCCTCTTTAGCTTCTCTCCTAGATTTTTGGGAATGGGTTTCAACCATGAACTAGGTATTGACCAAGATGTGTGAGACTAGATGAAAATAGAAAGAGTATGGAAGACCAAGAATTGGATGGAATGTAAGTGACTATGAGATGTACTTGCAATGTCCAAAGTGTAAGACCAAGTATGTATGTAGTAGAGTAGGTGTGGCTTCCAAAGAGATGATAGTTTCTCTTGATGAGGTAAGTTGACCTTGACTCTAAGTAAGACCAAATGAGACCCAAAGGTGATAGACCTTGATGAGGGACCACTTAGCAAAATTTTGTTCTATGTAGCGTGTTGACAAAGAAAGATGAGGACAAGCAAGTGACCTTTTGACTTAAGTTTAGACGAATGTGAATGTAATGCAAGGTGTAAAGAAATGATGAACTTTGTGAGACCAAGAAATAGGCTGAATTCTAGATGAAAACCCGGAGGAATAACCTAGGAAGCTCAATAAGTCTGAAACTAACTGCTCTTGTTTGCTGGACTATAATTTTTTCTAATTTTGAACACAGACGTACCTATATACTTCACAGACGCAGTTAAATGACACAAATGTGGTTGAACACTACAAAGAGGTGTTTCTGAGATTTTGTGAATGCAAATTTCTATAGGATGACACAAACGTGTTTCTGTACTTCACAGACGTGGTTAAATGACACAGACGTGTTTTTGGAAACTAGGTGCAATTTTTCCAATTTGTGAAGTTGTTGTTGTGACCAAATCTGAATTTGTTTGACTTTTTTTCATGACAAGAAGACACAATGTTGATGAAGACTCAATGTTTGTAAGTGTTTAGACTCAAAATGAATCAAAGAAAAGTGTGTTGTTTGATGTAAAAAATATTTTTGCATACACTTGAAGACACAAAAGACACAATGTTTTGATGTTTGATCTTGAATGTTTGAATGTTCAAAAGAAGACAAGTACAATTCTTATGGCTGGCCAGGACAATAGTTGTTGATCCCACATGGGGTTTCCCTTGAGGCTACGCCATTCAAAGCGGATACTTAGATGCTTGACCCCACTGACTCCACCCTCGACACTCACTTCTCTAGGGTAGCCAAGCATCAGTCCCCATGAAAACTCTTCGTGGCGAACTTTGTATCTCTACTAAGAACCATATGTGTGTGGGTCGCTCCAGAGGTCCGACCTCCTGCCCCAACAACTAGAAGGATTTTGTCTTTCTAAAACAAAAAGGTGCTAGTAAGGGCATTTGCTCGTGTGGCCATACATGTGGCACTTTCAGCTCTGTAAATACTGAAGGCTCCCAGCCGGTAGGGGTTCTACCCTACAACTAATCAAAAAAATTTGATCAAACAGGTTTATGGGGAGACATAGTGTCGATATGAACTAATCAGCACATGTTACCCCTGGCTTTCACCATGGATACAGTTATTTATAGTGGTTCGGAAGAGGTGGCTTTTCCTCTCTACCACTTGGGTCATTCTCTCCTCACTAGTAGTCCTAATGACCACATGAGGAGACAGACCCTCTAGAGATTAAACAAAAAGAGCCTATTGCTCAAGACACAAAAGACATTGGTTCAATTTTAGTGCACCAATTGAAGTGTTTGGTAACCTATGAAAACAAGGCACACAATAAAGATCAGAAAACCCTTGCTAAAATTTTGCAACAAATATTTGTTAGTAGTTTTGCAATAACACCCCTCCTACAAGCACACAAGTTAGGTAAATTTTAGATCCAAAAGACTGTGAAAAATGGGCCTTCAACAAGACATTTTTTTGATCGATTCAAAGATCTAATTTTCCATGAGTTATTTTTCATCATAAAAAACATGCCACCTATAAAATTTCAAGACATTTCCATAAATGTAAGAAAATCCAAAAAAGTTTCTAATTTTCTCCAAAAATAAATGCAAAACTAATCCACAAAATCTGAAATTTTTACTAGAAACTTCTGATAGCATTCCAAACTTGCATAAAAAAATTCCTGCAAAAATTCCAAACAGTTTGTAAGATATGAGCAAAATAATGCAAAACCCTAATGTTCAAAGATCCGATTTTTGAGGAAATATTTTGCATCAAAATTAAAATCAAAAAGAACAGATCCTATGTATAATATTTATAGCTTTCTAAAAATGTAACAAAATCCAAAAAATTCTCTAATTTTCTCTCAAAATTATTTTTTTATGAAAATGCATAAAAATTCATATAAAATTCAAATATGATCCAAAAATCTAATTTTTTTACTGAGCATTTTTTATACTGTTCTTGACATGCAAAAACAATTGGATGTCAAAATTCAAATCATTTCGTGAGATCTGATCAAAATAATGAAAAACCTTAATTTTTTAAGATCCAATTTCTTAGGAAATATTTTGCATAAAAATTAAAATCACAAACAATAGATCCTATGTATAATTCTGAGAGATTTCCAAAAATGTAAGAAAATCCAAAAAAATTGCTCATTTGCTGTCAAAAATATTTTTTTATGAAAATTCATAGAAAATGCAAATATGCTCCAAAAATTCTGAATTTTGGATTGAGAGCTCTTGATACTATCTTCAACCTGCCAACAAAATTTAGTGTAAAAATTCCAAGCCATTTGTGAAATCAGATCAGATCTCTTCAAGATCTTAATTTTGTGTCCAAAACCCTAGCTGCACAAGGTTATTCTCCAAATTATTTTACAAAACCACAATATAGGGTTAGAAAAACCTGCAAAAAGCATAGATCTAACAAAAATCCATATCCCACTGGGCATGCCCAAATTTTTAAGGTAAAAACAGAAACAATGGCCCCAAATGCACCTAATCCCTCATTATTCGTGCATACATCCCTAAACCCTGTGGCATCCGTTATATCCTGCCAAATTGCCTACATACTTTGTCTATCAACTATAGCTCAATAACAAAATTTGGTGCAAAAATTCCAAGCCGTTTGTGAAATCGGATCAGATCTCTTCAAGATCTTAATTTTGTGTCTAAAACCCTAGCTGCACAAGGTTATTCTTCAAATTGTTTTACAAAACCGCAATATAGGTTTAGAAAAACCTACAAAAAATATAGATCTAACAAAAATCCATGTCCCACTGGGCATGCCAAAATGTTTATGGTAAAAATGGAAGCAATGGCCCCAAATACCCCTGATCCCTCACTGTCTGTGCATACATCCCTGAACCCCGTGGTATCCGTTGTATCCTACCAAGTTGCTTGCATAATCTATCTATCAACTGTAGCTCAATAACATATGGTGTCCTCCCTATCAGATACCTGCTCCTGAACATATATGATAGCTCCACTACATCATCCTCCCACCCCTCACAATCCCGGTACGGCCTCCATACCACACTGTCTATCTCGTCAATAACCCGACACCAATACTCTAGCCTCCCAATACATGATTGAGAAGTAATCATATCATACATGTGAACATAACTGCACCCATGTCCCCTGCCTCTATAGTTTATCGGTCATGTAACCAGAAGATGCTCATATGCCCATACCTGCAACAATGTCACTTTGCATCCCAATCTTGTTGATCCATGATACACAAATTGATGTAGCTCATAATACAAGTGTGCCAGCAAACATGGCCCCCATGAAAACCTGGTGTGCTCAGTCACCAATGTCTCCAGAGTGCTCCTCCATCCCACAACCAACCCTCGTGTCACCCTATCCGAACAGAGAAACCTGCTGATCACTCCTCCCAGCTCCATTGGTAGCACCAATCCTATTGCTGTCATGGTATCACAAGCCACATCTCCAGCCCTCATCTCCAGTCATGGATCCTAAAGCACTCATCTTAGTGCATCCTTGTCTCCCTCTCGATCGTAAGGAACTAACTCCCCATCAATCGGTATCTGCAGTATCCTATACACATCCTCCAAGGTGACAGTCATTTCACCCATCGGCAAATGAAACGTGCAAGTCTCTGAGTGCCATCTCTTAGCTAATGCAATCAGCAATCCCATGTTTGTCCAAAACTCATACATATACATAATGTATCGCAAGCCCATGGCCTCAACTGTTGCTCTATCCTCGAATGTCAGCTCTGGTCGTAAACTCTGAGTCGAAAGGAATCTCTCTCGTGACTCCAGCATCAGTAGGCCCTCCTGCAGTCAAGAAAATCAATTGTGCCAATCCTAGTAGTACTCCCTGTTCATCACAAAGTGTTGCTTTTATCCTATCTTTTAGGGCACCTACTTGAGTGTATCCTCTTGAGTAGCTTATCCAAATGACAACATATGTTCTATCACAGAATTGTCAATTTCAGCTGAATCCAATTGGCAATGTATGTTGTATCACAGAATTGTCAATTTCTATGGTACTCCCTGTTCATCACAAAGTGCCTTGATCTATCCTATCCTAGGGCTCTGCTTGAGTGTATCCTCGTGAGTAGTTTCCTGATTGGCAATGTATGTTATATCATAGAATTGTCAATCTCAGCCTATCTGTTATCCTAGTCTTCCCTAGAGGACCTGCTTGAGTGTATCCTCTTAGCAGCTTATCCAAACGACAACATATATTTATCATAGAACTGTCGATTCAACCTTGAAGACATAAATGCGAATTCATGACACAAACGCGCCTGCAAGACACAGACGCGCTCGCATTGAACACATACGCTGCTGAAATCATAGACGCACCTCGCACCAATGCAGACATGCCTACCCAGATGCGCCTGACACTAATGCAGATGCGCCTTAGCATTTTTTTTTACCCCGCTTGACATTTTTTGCAACCTACCTAAAGCGCATTTATTTCCCTACTTGACATGCATTTATTACAACAATTAATGCACCAAAGTACAAGGAGATTTTGTGGTACTTACCGGCTCTCCTGCATCTGTTGGCCTCTGATATTGGCGAACGCAATCGAATCTATGCACCAATGCCATCGTTGTTGACTACTCTATGCTCTCTCTACACTTTGATCTCTTAGGTGTGTGGATGACAATGAGGATGTTTTCCCTTGTAGTCTATCTTATAGAGTACCCTAGCCCTAGTCTCCCATGTCAGTCTTCTTTATCTAGTGACTCTGTCACTCTATCTTATCTTGTCAGTCCTTTCTAGCCTTTCTCTTTTATCGAGAGATTGTCTGTGATCTTTTCATTCCCATCTTGGGGCAACTTTGTATCAGTTCATCTTATCTTCTTTGAAACAACGCGACAAGTTGCATTGTCTCAAAGAGGGGTAAAATGTAAACACCTCAAATTGTCTTGTCTAATTAAATAAATATTTTTATTTATTTAATTATTTTATCCTAATTCCCCTATTAATTAAATAAATCTTTATTTATTTAATTCATTTATTTATCCTCTTCTAGCCTTATTTCTCATTTAAATAAATACTTTTATTTATTTAAATAATCATTTTCTCTTAAATTAAATAAATACTTTTATTTATTTAATTGATCTCACTTCTTCTATTAATTAAATAAATCTTTATTTATTTAATTAATTCATTAGCCTTTTATACCCATGACACATGTCATTCATCTCTTAAGTCCTACACTACCTACCCTATCATTATTTTCTTATTTCTTCTACCTATCCTCTAATCTTAGCCGACCATTTATCTTTTACACCTCTCAATCTTATCCCTCTATTTCTTATAGTGTCTTCTATATAAGGAGATGATTCCTTCATTATCAACCCCCGACTATGCTTTCAAACTTTCATATGCGATCAAGCCTACTTGCAACGATATTTCCATTTTTTGTTGAGCTCTTGTGCACACATAAAATCTAAGAGCAAATATATCAAGCAAGATCAATGGAGATAGGAAGAATGGAGATTCAAACCCTATTGGACATGTGATGGTATAATCTTTGTGATTTTGTTGATTTGCATTGTCTTAGGTAATCTTCATATGTTATGGTGGATCTTTGTTGTTGTTAGGCTAGGGTTTTGTGGTTGAATTCATTTAGTCTTTCAATGTTGTTTTTTTCCATTTTTACCATAAACAATTCCCTCTCACAAGTCAAGAGGTAGGCCCTCTAAAGACAATAAAATTTTATCTTACACCCAATATACAATGGAAGGTGAGGGGAGAGGATACTTTTATTATCACCTTAGGATTACAATCTAAACACAAAGCGTGTGAAAAGAACAAGACACTTCAAGCAAAGTTCATTTATCCCTCAACAAAAAAAAAATGATCAATGAAAACAATATGAGCCTAATTAAACTAGAAAAGACAAACACACATCTAAAGCCAATGATTAGTAGTTTCAATGATTGCCCCAACCTGCAAGCAAACTTGTTAGGTTAATTTTAGAAATCCCAAAACAAAATGTGAAAAGGGGCCTTCGACAAAATAACAAAAACAATTGCACCACTTCATTAGGCCACAAGGGTTAGGACAAAAAGTAAATCATATATGAGATTTAACCCTAATTAAAAGATAAAAGAAAATGTAGAAGACACAAACATTATTATACCTGACATAGATGCAGAAAGACCCAGACTAAAACCTGTCAAAAAATTGCAACCTGTAAAATCACAGAAAATGTATACACAATAATACATATCAAATATGCAACATTAAATGTCACATATGCAGCAGAAAATATCATATAAGTTGTGCAGCCATAACCGATGAATCCTCAAGGAGAACTGATCAACTTATGCAGCAAGAGTAACACAATGGAAGCAACAATAAAACATAGAAATATTATAGATACAGATCATATTACCATCTTATAACCTTTGGTAACCAATCGGTTATCATCATACTTTCATCATAGAACATCTGGTAATCAACAGGTTACATGCAGGCTAACATGTCATATACAATCCATCTGGAACTCTCGAAGTCATCCAGATCTCTAATCATGAATCTAAATCCTCATCCTGATCTACCCCCTACAAATGATTACATAATACCATATATATACCCTCTAGAACATATCTGGGTTGATCACAAAAGATTGAATTTACTAATATAGGAAAGTGAAACGTGTAAATAGGTTGGCCCTAAGAATGAAAGGAAATTCTCTGGAAAAGAACCACCAAGAAGTGCGGATCAACAGAAAGGTCGGCCAAGGACTTAGGAACATTAAAAAAGACCCAAAATAGATCCACACACCAAGAAACCACTCCGGAAAAGAAGGAAAACCAACCGATAAGCCCAAACTGCTCCAAAAACTAGAAACAGTCAAATCGGAAGCAAAATCTTCTCGAAAAAGAATCCAAATGGACTAAAAATGTGGAATTAAGCACAAGAACCAACCTAGAAACCAAAAATACGATCTGCAATAAAAAGAAAGCCACCACCGGAACATACCGACAATAACACACTGAACTGAACAAGAACTAAACTAAAAAGAAATATTTTTAGTTGATGCAAGATTGTTCATTAACCGGGATGCTCTTGCATCAATAAGTGATTCTATGAAACAAAGACGCAAAAAGACAAAATAGAAACAAGGCAAGAAAATCAATAAAAAACTATCAGATCCTGCAAACATAAATGAGTCAAAAAGTTATAGATATGCACGAATAACTAACGTAAATGCGCCAATACAATGCCTAGATGTGACAATGTGAAGCACGTGTGCAATAACAATATATGCAGACATGATTTTGGTGATACTTTGCAAAAAAGAAAATCAAACAAAAAACCAAACACAATGGAATAATGTGCAAACATGATTTTGACCTATAATTATCATTGATTTGTTCTACAACTTAAAAAAAAGACTTAAAAATGCAAACTGATGTAGAAAAAAGAGACTAACGTCCCACTGGGCGTGTCAAAATGTATATGGTAAAATTGGGATATTAAACTATTGTAAAACCAAACAAAGATCCAACCACGTGAAAAGCCTAGTTCTACAATGAAATCTACCATACACCAATGAAGAACCTAAAAACATGTAAAACAACAAAATGTAAAGATTATACCATTCACATGCTTAGTAGAGTTTGATCTCCATTTTTTCCTATCTCCATTGATCTTGCTTGATATGGTTTCTCTTAGATTTTATATTGTGCACAAGAGCTCAAGAAAGAATGAATTGTGGTTGTGTAGATGATTGAGTGATTGATCACTATGAAAGGTCACACGAGTATTGATTAATTGAGTTCTTAGGGGTTGACGAGGATGAAAGGATCCTATTTTATAGATAAAACATTAGAAATGGAAAGATAGGAAAAGAATAAATGTTCAGCTTGGATTAAAGGGTAGGTATAGAAAATGGTAAAATATTAGGGAGGTAGTTAAAGGTAAATTAAGATATGAATGACGTGTCATAGAGGGAAAAAGCTAATGAATTAAATAAATTAATAAAGATTCATTTAATTAATAGAAGAAGTGGGACCAATTAAATAAATAAAATATTTATTTAATTTTAGGGAAAGGATAATTTAAATAAATAAAAATATTTATTTAAATAGGGAAAGGCTAGAAAAGGTTAAATGAATTAATTAAATAAATAAAGATCTATTTAATTAATAGAAGGCTTAGAATAAAAATTAAATAAATAAAAATATTTATTTAATTAGGCTAGGACAATTTTAGGTGTGTACAACTCCTATTTAGTTTTTAGAGGCATCTCTCCTATTTGATGATTGTTGTGGCACTGGTGTTGTCACTTCATCTTTGTCTTTGGATCTTGTCCAAAATCATTTTTCATTGGTTTCTTGCTTGTCACTTTCTAGTATGATTGGGTGTGCACCTGATTGGTTTGGGCCATCATCTTCAAAGGACATGGTGACATATGAGCATATTTCAAAGACATCATCATTCTACATTTGGATTCTATTTCCTAATTCCTATCCAAAATGGGAAGCATTCCTGCATTTGTACTTAGTGTATCTTCTTCCTAAGGGGAGAAATGTTGTTTATAGGCATTGGACTATGTTTTGCCTTCAAGCACTCACCACTTATGTAGGACATTATTCACTATGGGGGGGCTACGTAGTTTCATTCCTTCCTATGGGGGAATATTTGATTGTATAAGCATGATGTATGTAGTCCTTGGGGTCTCTTGAGTCCTTCATGCATCATGATTTGTTTGTTTGTTTTGGAGAGGAGTTTTCTCCCATGTGGTTTTCTCCTTTTCTCTTCTTTGTGAGAGATTCATTTCTGTGCATTTGCATTTGTACATGGGTACCTAAAATGGCCTAGTTGTCGGGACCCATTTTGCTCATATTGCATAATAATCTTCTCCCTAGGTTGCACTTAAGGGGGGTGTTGGAGTAAATTATATTTACAAACATTCTTATGTTTACTTAGGCAAATTTATCATTCTCTAGGCATTAGGTAAGGTTTATTATATTTTATTATTTACCTACATCGAGTATTTTGTGTCGAGTAGTTGTACCTACCCTTGCACCTCATTGGTGCTTGCATCCTTGCTCTTACCTATATAAGGAGAGCTTACTATACATTTTATTTATCTCAATATCAATATCATTCATCTATTGATGATATATTCTATTCTCTATTGTGAAGGTTTATAGTTGTTTACAGGTTTTGGAAAATTGATAATTTCTACAGTTTTAAAATATGATGCCATGCATAGAAACATGTCTCCCATAGGAAGAAACAAAACCATAGATGAATACAATAATGACCTTGAATCTGAATAGGAATGAGTTGGATGATGATGTATTTGAACAAAACTATTATCTCCTTGTCCATGTTGATGATGCCACAATCTAATCATGTAGATGCTCAATCGATGAAGAAGGTGACAACCTAAAACTGATGTGGAAATGAATGTAGAATAAGCTCCTAAGACAAATAGGACAATTAGATTAGTCATCAATGAATGGCCTCCATCACATTTGAAAGACAAATAGATCCATTTAAGGTTCAATCAATCTTCCTGCATACAAAGGACTAGTACAAGAGACATCACCCCTCATAATGAGATAACCTATTGTAAAGAACATTGGAAGCACTCTGTAGAATAAACTATGTAGTCTTGAAATCATATTAACCAAAGGACCAGATACATTTTTATAGAAACATTGGAGAACTCTTGATCATGGAGTCTTATAGGAATCATGATAAGAAAATAGAATTAGTCTAGCTACAAGGATAAATTGGAAAACTCACAATATAGCATAACCTTGGAATCTGTGATGCAATGCATGATTTAGTAATGATATGGAGTGGATACGAAGTAAAAATATCAAAATAATAATGATCTAAAGTGGATATGAAGTACAAATATTAAAATACTAATGATCTAGAGTGGATATGAAGTACAAATATCAAAATAGCATCTCGTGCAGGAGCACCTAGTTTTGAGTCTAGTTTCTTGATTTTGGTGTGTTTGTTCATAGGTTGGTTTGGAGTGGTGAATAATAGTCTTCTCTTAGGTATTAATATATATTTTTAATGCTTTGGTAGGTTGAAATTCCTTAGGACAGTGCATTTGCTCAATTTTGGCTTATAAGCCCTTGTAAACCTAAAATGGCAAAATCTTGCATTTTGATGAAAAATGTCATGAATAGCCTTGTTTGGAATTGGGAAATGTCAATGTAATGGTTTTTAGGCATCTTATATGGTTTGGAGGAGAGAATTAAGCATGTAAGGCAAAAATGCACTTTTTGGCAAAAGTTGTCAAAGTTGCTTGACAACTTTTTGCAACGTTAAGCATTTTTTTGCATTTTTGAGCAAAAGGTTGGTTAGGAAACCGATGGAGAGTTATTTAGGAAAAAAATGGCATATAAAATCTTTGAGAATGGATGTAAGCAGGTGGTTGAACGTCTAGAGTTGATTGGAATACATTTAGTGACCATTTTTTAAGTTTTACATTTCAACTTTTTCAAGAATTAGAGCAGCAATCCGTACTTAATGAATTGATTGAATTACTGTACTTTTTTTTTTGTTTTGTACATGTTCTTGTAGTGCTCAAGAAGCAATTTTATTAGTTTATTTGTAGGTTTGAATTGAGTTTTCAATTTTCTAAGCTATCGGCCTCAGTAAGGGTTTGAGAGGCCCAGACATGGTTCCAGCTTGAAGTCCTTTGAGTTCTCCTCAATAACCCTTGGGACTCAAGCCATGGAACCTTTGTACAGTTTACATAGCTTTTATTTCCTTTTGGAGGTCATTGAAAGTCCAATGAGCATCATTTCCTAAGCGATCTCAATCATAGCCCAGTTAGGAAATGAATGAGATTATGCAAGCGTTTGCAGGAATGAGAAGGGTTGGAGTTGTAGAGCATTTGGGATGAACAAGTGATGTGTGGTAGAACATATGTGTGAATTTGGAGGTGTGGAAGATCAAGGAAGACACCTAACCTTTGGAAAAAGACCAAAACAAGCCCAAAACCACCTAAAACAAGCATTTCTCGGGTTCCGTACCTATACGATCAGACTGAGATTCCTAAATTTAGAAATTGGAAAGTACTTCCAAAAGGGTAACCTGATCAGCAAATATTTTGTGTGGGTCTTTTGAGAAATAGGAAGAAAATTCACAAAAACTGGTTAGGTAGGGCTAATTGGGGCTCTAGGGGTACTAGGCCTAGAAAATAGGAAAAGGAAGGAGTGATGGGAAAAAGAATGAAAATCTCACTCAAAACCAATTGATTAACCTTGAAAAACATTCCAAATACCTAATACAACCTCTGCAAGCACTTGTTAGGAGTTTTAGAGTGTAAGGTTGGATTTACCCTTGTGAATCTCAACCATGCTTGAGCAACCAGAGAGCACATCTGGATTGGGAGCACTCCTAGAGATCTTAGGTGTCTTAAAAGATTAGAAGACAATATGAATAAAGTATGAAGCCCACTAGGATAACATCTGACTTCCATCAAGCAAGGAATTAGCTCTCTTTGAGCAACCTCCCCATCATAATGGTATCAGAGCTTCCAAGATTTGGGAAGAAGCTAGCATATGACAGACACTGAATCAGTAGGAGAGAATAGTTTAAGGATGGTGAACAATGCAGAGCTAGAAAGTAAGGTAGAAGATCAAAAAGAAGAAAATAGGCTCCTCAAAGAAAGATTATTACAACTAGAAAGCAAACTAGATGCAGTTGAAGATAAAACTAAGAAAGTGACAATCAAGGTCAATGAAGGGAAGGGCAAATAAGTTGTAGAAGAGGATAGGACTAATGAACCAGATCTTATTCTTCCTGAAGAACCTTTCCTTAAAGAAACTAAAGCCTTAGGAGGGAAACCCCAGGAAGGAGTGCCACTTTTTTGTGGAAAAATGGAGCCTGAGGTAGTCATGGAATGGATAGAGGGGTTGGAGAATCACTTTGAATGTGATGGAATCAGTGAGGCACAAAACGTGAAGGTGGCCAAGTCTAGATTGAGAGGGGTAGCATTGACTTGGTGGAAATTTATTCAAGAAGAGAGGCAAAAAGAGGGTAAGAACCCCATTGCTATGTGGAAGGGCATGTTAGCCAAGGTGAAAGAGGCATACATCCCTGAGGATTATGAGATCCAGTTGCACAAGAGAGAAAATTTGAGGCAAAGAGACTTGGATGTGAGCACCTATACTGAGGAATTTCAGAAGTTGTGTCTAAGGTCCAAGGTAGTAGAGGATGAGAACATCAAGGTAGCCAGATACTTAAATGGCTTGAGATGTAATATCCAAGAGGAATTGAGCTTGTTATGCCCCAACACCATGCACAAGTGCTATCAGTTGGCACTAAGAGTGGAAGAAAAGGGAAACAAGAAACAAGAACAAAGCAACAGAGGCAGAGGTAGGGGAAGAGATGGTAGAGGTCAGAGAGGTAGTTTTGGTGGAAGAAGTGTAGACCAAAGATCCCAAGGGGAATCCAAATTGGTTGAGCAAAGTGGAGATTCCAATAGCAAGAGAAGCTATAGAGGGATGTGATCTAGCAACTCTAGTAGAGGAAGGTCTAGTGGATCAGGAAGAGGGTCCTATTTTGCCACCATGAAGTGCTACAACTACCATCAACTTGGACACCCAACCTATAGGTGTCCTTAGAGGTCTTCTTCATCCCAAGGAGGTGAGAGGAGGGTAAATTATTCTCAAGAGGATGCAGCAAACATGAAAGCATCAGAAGTAAGCTCAGATTCAGTGGTTGGAGAGAACCTCATGATAAGGAGAGTCTTGATCAAAGAACCGGTTAAGGAGGAACCTAGCCAAAGGAGATCCTTGTTCAGAATAAAATGTAAGATCATGGGAAAGGTATGTAGAGTGGTGGTGGATTCAGGATCCACAAACAACATAGTGTTAGAGGAAGCGGTGAGAAAGCTCAATTTGCCAAGAATACCACATAGTGATCCCTATAGAGTTACATGGCTCAACAAGGAGCAACATATTCTTGTAAATGAGAAAAATTGGGTTGAGTTCACCATTGGAGGTTACAAAGACAAAATCTTATGTGATATCTTGCCCATGGATGCTTGCCACCCACTCCTAGGTAGGCCATGGCAGCCATACATCATGGAGAGAAGAATGCTTATACCTTCCAAAAAGATGGAACCACCTACAAAATCCAGTCTATAGGAGACCAAGTAGAGAGCAGATCCAAAGGTCCTAATGTGTTGTTGGTTGGTGAGAAGGAGTTAATCAACACACTCAAAGAGGGAGAAGGAGTGGGGTTTGCCATTGTTGTGAAGCCAAAAGAGGACAGCAAGGATTAGAACGTGAGCATTCCTAAAGAAGTACAGCAGGTTCTAAATCAGTTTGAGGACATCATTAGTGATGGAGCACCAGCTACATTGCCTCCTCAACATGCCATAAGTCATCAAATTGACTTTATACCCGGAGCTTCTTTACCCAATAAGGTAGCTTATAAAATGATACCGGATCAAAACAAATAGATAGCCAAACAAATACAAGAACTCCTAGATAATGGTCTAATTAGGAAGAGCATCAGCCCATGTGCAGTACCCACCATTTTGGCCCCAAAGAAGGGAGGTACTTGGAGACTTTGCACTGACTCTAGAGCCATAAACCGGATTACAATCAGATATAGATTTCCCATCCCAAGAATTGAAGACTTGATGGATTATTTTGGGGGTGTTGAATACTTCACCAAGATAGATCTCAAGAGTGGTTACCACCAAATCAGAATAAAGGAGGGTGATGAATGGAAGATGGCCTTCAAGACTACAAAAGGAATCTATGAATGGCTTGTTATGCCATTTGGACTCACAAATGCCCCTAGCACATTCATGAGACTCATGACTGAAGTACTCAAGGACTACATTGGTAAATTTGTTGTTTTTTACTTAGATGACATCTTAATTTTTAGCAAGTTTAAAGATGAGCATCTTAAGCATATATAAATTATCTTGAGAAAACTATGTGATGAACAACTAACCATCAATTTGGAGAAATGTGAGTTTATGAAATAGAAATTGGTGTATCTTGGGTTTGTAGTCTCAAGAGGTGATTTGAAGATGGATACCTCTAAGGTGGAAGCCATAATCAGTTGGCCCAACAACAAGTGAAGTGAGAAGTTTTCATGGCTTGGCTCAGTTTTATAAAAAGTTCATCAGAGGGTTCAGTGAAATATGTGCACCCATGCTTGATACAATCAAGGGAGGTGTGAGAACCAAGTTTGTATAGACAAAGGAAGCACAAAGAGGTTTTGATCTCCTAAAGACAAAGGTGGCTACTCAACCAGTACTTATCCTACCAAGCTTTGGAAAACTCTTCACAATTGAATGTGATGCAAGCAACATAGCGGTTGGAGCAGTTTTGAGTCAAGACAATAGATCGGTTGCCTTCTTTAGTGAGAAACTTAATGATGCAAAGAAAAGGTATTCCTCCTATGATTTGGAATTGTATGCACTTGTTCAATCACTTAGGAATGGAGGCATTATTTGCTATCTAAGGAATTTGTGGTTTACACTGATAATCAAGCTCTTAGCTTTCTTAATTCACAAGAAAAGTTAAACCATAGGCATATTAAATGGGTAGAGTATTTGTAGACATATACCTTTACCATCAAGCACAAGAAAGTACAATGTAATAAGGTAGCTCATGCATTGAGTAGGAGGTTACTAATAGTGCAATAAGTGCAGCTCAAAAGCATTGGAGTGGATAGCTTCAAGAATTTGTATGAAGAAGATGAAGATTTTGATATTGCCTACAAGGTTTGCCAAGGGTTTGGAAACCATTTTCATAGTGAATATGTAGATTACACCTTGCAAAATGGCCTTTTTTTCAAACGAGGGCATCTATGTGTGCCTAGAAGGTCTATGAGGGAAAACATGGATGCTTGAGTGGACACTTTGGTTTGAACAAGACTTTGGAACTTGTCCAAAGGTTCTACTTTTGGCCTAAAATGCAAAGAGATATCAGAAGATATGTGGAGAAATGTGTGGTTTTCCAAAGAGATAAGGGTACATCTTCCAATGTTGGTCTTTATCAGCCTTTACCTATTCCCAACCGGCCATGGGAGTGTGTAAGTATGGACTTTGTGGTTGGTTTGCCAAAAACCAAATCAGGTTTTAATAGAATCTATGTTGTGGTAGATAGATTTAGTAAGATGGCTCATTTTATCCCATGCAAGGTCACTCATGATGCCAGCCACATTGCTCACTTGTTTTTCAAAGAGGCTATTAGGATTCATGGTTTACCTATCAGCATTGTGTCAAATAGGGATGTAAAGTTTATTGGTCATTTTTGGAAGACCTTGTGGCAAAGATTAGGCACTAATTTGTCTTTTAGTTCAACCTATCATCCCCAAATAGATGGTCAATTTGAGGTGGTGAATAGAACACTTGGTAATCTACTTAGATGCCTAACAAAAGAGTATGGTCAAGCTTGGGATAAGATCATCCATCAAGCAAAATTTGCTTACAATGATAGTGTGAATAGGTCCACCAGTAAAAGCCCTTTTGAGGTGGTATATGGCATTCATACTAGAGGATTTTTGGAGCTTAGAGATGTGGGGAAGATGGGACAGCAGAGTGGACATGCCTTGGACATGGCCCAATCAATGCAAGAGGTTCGTGAGTAGGTTAGGACAACCCTATTGGACACTACTCAAAAGATCAAAGACAAGGTGGATGAGAAAAGGAAAGATATTCAATTTGTTGTTGGTGATATGGTGATGGTTCATTTGAACAAGTCAAGACTTCAGAAAGGTGTCCCTAGTAAGCTTCAAATGAGGAGGATAGGTCCTTGCAAAGTTTTGGCCAAGTATGGCAGCAATGCATACAAGGTAGACTTAGCCAGTGATATGGCTTTGTCACCCATTTTCAATGTGGCAGATTTGGTGTAGTATAAGGGTACACTTCTAGTAGAAGATAGTAGAGTTCTAGAGGTCTCTCAAGTACTTTCAGACCTGCCCTTACCAGTTGCACCCATTCCCCAAGCCGAGAAGGTGTTAGATTCTAGAATTTTGAAGAAAACAAGGTATACCACCTACATGGATCACTTGGCCAAGTGGCAACACCTTCCAGCATCAGAGGCTACTTGGATACCCAAGGAAAACTTCTCTAAGCATTGAGTTCCATTTTCTTTTCTGCCTCAAGGAGTCAGTTGACTTATTTTCTGTGGGGGAGTATGGTGCAGGAGCACCTAGTTTTGAGTACCTAGTTTTGAGTCCAGTTTCTTCATTTTGGTGTGTTTGTTCATAGGTTGGCTTGGAGTGGTGAATAAGATTATTCTCTTAGATCTTAATATGTTTTTTTAATTCTTTGGTAGGTTGAAAGTCCTTAGGACAGTGAATTTGCTCAATTTTGGCTTATAAGCCCTTGTAAGCCTAAAATGGCAAAATCTTGCATTTTGATGAAAAATGTCATGAATAGCCTTTTTTGGCATTAGGAAATGTAAATTTAATGGTTTTTAGTCATCTTATATGGTTTGGAGGAGATAATTAAGCATGTAAGTCAAAAATGCACTTTTTGGCAAAAGTTGTCAAAGTTGCTTGACAACTTTTTGCAACGTTGAGCAATTTTTTGCATTTTTGAGCAAAAGGTTGGTTAGGGAGCTGATGGAGAGTTATTTAGGACAAAAATGGCATATAAAATCTCTGATAATGGATGTAAGCAGGTGGTTGAATGTCTGGAGTTGATTGGAATACATTTTGTGACCATTTTTGAAGTTTTACATTACAACTTTTTCAAGGATTAGAGCAGCAATCCGTACTTAATGGATTGATTGCATTACTGTACTTTTCTTTTTGTTTTGTACATGTTCTTGTAGTGCTCAGGAAGCAATTTGATTAGTTTATTTGTAGGTTTGAATTGAGTTTTCAATTTTGTAAGCTCTCGGCCTGAGTAAGCATTTGAGAGGCCCAGACATGGTTCCATCTTGAAGTCCTTTGAGTTATCCTCAATAACCCTTGGGAATTGAGCCATGGAACCTTTTTATAGTTTAAATAGATTTTATTTCCTTTTGGAGGTCATTGAAAGGCCAATAAGAATCATTTCCTAAGCGAGCTCAATCATAGCCCGGTTAGGAAATGAATGAGATTATGCAAGTGTTTGCAGGAATGAACAGGGTTGGAGTTGTAGAGCATTTGGGATGAACAAGTGATGTGTGGTAGAACATATGTGCAAATTTGGAGGTGTGGTAGATCAAGGAAGACACCTAACCTTTAGAAAAAGACCTAAACAAGCCCAAAACCACCTAAAACAAGCATTTCTCGAGTTCCGTACCTATACGGTCAAACTGAGATTCCTAAATTTAGAAATTGGAAAGTACTTCTAAAAGGGTAACCTGATCAGCAAATATTTTGTGTGGGTCTTTGGAGAAATAGGAAGAAAATTCACAAAAACCAGTTAGGTAGGGCTAATTGGGGCTCTAGGGTTACTAAGCCTAGAAAACAGGAAAAGGAAGGAGTGATGGGAAAAAGAATGAAACCCTCACTCAAAACTAATTGATTGACCTTGAAAAACATCCCAAATACCTAATACAACCTCTGCAAGCACTTGTTAGGAGTTTTAGAGTGTAAGGTTGGATTTACCCTTGTGAATCTCAACCATGCTTGAGCAACCAGAGAGCACATCTGGATTGGGAGCATTCCTAGAGAGCTTAGGTGTCTAAATTGATTAGAAGACAATATGAACAAAGTATGAATCCCACTAGGATAACATCTAACTTCCCTTAAGAAAGGAATTAGCTCTCTTTGAGTAACCTCCCCATCAACACCTTCCCAAGTGATAGGATATCTAAGTAGTGCTCCAGGGACCCATCAGGTGATATTTAAAAATAAAATGTACCTTGTGCTAACTAAAGAAAAAGTGTATGGAATAAATGATAGAGTTCACAATACCTTTCCAATGCTACAACAATGATGGAAATCAAAGATCAAGGTAAAAAGTGATGAGATTGGGATTCCAACATATAGATCTGAGTTGAACTAATAAAAAGTTACAACAAACAATAAAATTTGGTAAAATGACCTACTCCATTGCAAAGTTAGTAGAACTAGATTTACAACGATATCTTGCCTGAAAAAAATGATGTCATATGCCAAAGTTATGTTGATTTTCTCATCGGGAGTTAGTAGCATGAAAAAATAGCACTCAAGGGTTGGCACCCATGAGACCCTATCACAATTGGAGGCAAAAAATTAGCTCACAACCAATGGTGGAGGGCACTATTGGGGTGGGTAGTGCTAATGGGAGTGATTTGGTCTCGAGGATTCGCCTATCAACTCGTAAAAAATAGAACAAAATCCTAAAACCATTTCTTGTTGAAAGCTAGTATAAGTAATGGTAGTTCAAGTATCCAAATAGTTGACCCCACAAATAACTCACGTCGTTTGCATGAGCAATAAAGGTTGTTGAAGAAGAGTTAGGAAAAAGGTGAAAAAACTAGTGTAGTCTACACTAATGATCTACTTTTTCTACAAAATTTATGGACATGTCATGTATTTAATAATTAGTATGAGTAAACTAATAAACCATAAGGATATTAGTTGATAAAGATGGAACATAAAGAACATCTTGAAATATACCTTTGCCCACATCAATAGACCCTCTCCCATGTAATATAGGAGAGTCATCACCCATTAGTATGATAGACATAGAACATGGATTTAAAGAGGTCAAATCATCTTTTGAAGAAGCCATGTGGTGTGAAGAAATCAAGCCAATAATCCAAGAATTGGTTGTAAAGAAAAAAAAAACTAAGTTCTTGCCTTTCCTTTACCCTTACTTTTATTTGTGTCCTTTTAAGACCCTTTTGATTAACTCTATTTTACTAAAATAAGCACCTTGATATTGTTCTTTGCTAGAAGATGGGAAAGGTAGTCAAATTTTTTTTACAACTCTTATGTTCATCATGGTTAGGTCTCTTAGAATAAGAACTTTGCCCTTCTCCTTCTTAACCTATTCACCTTTTGATGAAGAAGTATGATTATCTACTTTTGAAGCACCAAGTATTTTATCTTTCGTATTCTCTCACTTGTTCTTTTATTTCTTATTCTACTTGCTAGACCCTCTTTTTCTCGTATGTCTTGATTTACAACTAGGGCATATGATTAGGGTTTAATTATACTCATTATAACTAGTTTATCTTGCCCCCTAGTGATTTTCATTTAGAGAAGGCATTTTATAGGTGGAACCTAGGGCCCATTTTGTAGCATAGAATGTAAAAATAAATACATAATAGCTAGGAAAAAGATTAGAGACAAAAATGAAGATCAATTGTTTATCATCCTTCTCGATTTCACATTTTTCCAATTACAATCTAATAGCTTTGAATTTTGTGAAGATGTTTGTACGATGTCAAATTTGGTAGGAATTAACCCTTTGATTTTTTTCTCCAACTAATAACATCTTAAATCATCCTACTTACTAAAGAGGGTTTCAAAAGTGGTCCATACTCCATTTGGTGTAGTGGTAGATTTCATGTGAAAATGTTTAGGACATGACATACATAGAACACCAAAGCATTAATCACAATTATAAAACTATTTTATCTTTTCTATAACATCAAAAGGTTCAATCTCAAGTCCCATTGTAACTTGGTGATATCCATACCTTTCGAGATAGATTATCATCATAGATTTTTATTCAAAATAGTTACATGGTGTTAAAGTAGGAATTGCAAATGCATCCCTGAGAATAGAATAGTAGATTTCAAAGAATAAAGAAAAGTACCAAAAATAAGACACATGAGATGCCCCCGCTTCCCACTAGTCTCAAAGACCACTCCCACATATTACAATGTTGACATTTTAGGATTAGTGTGTTTACAAGGATTTTACTAGATTGTAATGCTTTATAGGTCTTCAATGGCAAAAATTACAATTTTTGATACAAAATCTAGAGAAAAATAACCTTGTAGTTGTGCAATACTCTTCAATACCTTTTCAATGCCTGTTCATTTTTTAAAAAAGAAGCTCTGAGGCAAAGTTATGACCAATTGAAGAAAATAGTGTACCAACTTCAACCTGCAATATTTGATAACAAAAGCAATGATTTTTTTATCAAGACATTTATGGATGGAAATTTATCATTTATAGCTTTTTATCAAGTATTTGTTTGGCAAAATTTGACACTCGAGGCAAAATTCATGTGCTTTTTAAAAAAAGTTGAATTTTCCCTATAGGAACATCTATTCTGATGTAAAAAAATGTCTTGCTTCTAATGTAATTTTGAATATGTGTGTGTGTGTGTGTACAATTTGCTTTTTATCTTGGCCAATCACATTCTAGAATTTGAGTTTATTATTGTGCATTTCTATAGTTCCAATTTAATACATTTTTTTTAATTTAAATATTATTATTTATTTGTTCTTCCATTGGTTCAAAAGGGTAACAATGGGTGCATAGTTCCTTTTTTATATATTTTTATTTTATTCAAAGAGCTTAGCTATCACAAATGATATAGCTAAATTGAAATATTTTGTACAAATATATCTGTACACATTGAATGAAAACGGTGTTGTACGTGCATAAAAATTCAATGATCTTATTAAATGCACATTTAATGTGTTTAATGCATATTGATTCTGGGTCTCCTCAATGAAAACCATGTGCAATGGACTTTGGCCTATGCATCTATACCAAGCTTTTCCTTGTTCTCTACCAATTGGGTTTATTCAATTTGTCTCTCTCCTAACCTATTCAAGTAGAAAACTTCTCAAAGCAATGATATTATTGTTGATGAGCTATTCTTTCAATTCTCTTGTCCATGATTTGCTCTTTAGTTTAGCCAGTATTTGTTCATGCTCTAAGTGATAAAGGAAACTCTTTCATCATCTCTTTCAATTCCTCCTTGTTTGCCTCCTCACCCACACACGCTAGAGTGCTCTACAACTCCTCCCAACATATCTTCTTGTCTCCATCGACATCCAAGCATTTGAAAACATCACGCAACTCTTCCACCAACCTATTTTTGATTTCAAAATTCAATTTTGGGGGTGGAGAGTGGAAAGAAAGAACAGGTGGAGAATCCCACTTTCGAGTCGACAAATTGGAGCCCAATTTCATCTTGTTTTTGGAGAGAAATAAAAGCATGCACTTCGCAGCTCTTTTGGGGAAATGGGCACCTGTAAATCATAGTGACATGTTATCATAGCAAGTGAATTCAATCTTTCAGTAGAAAGAGACTGCAACTTCAGCTTTTGATAAGGGAACAAAATTCATGAGGGATATGCTCTAGAAATGCTAGATTCAATCTTCATTTTATCCAAAAAGTAATGAAATAGAGGATTAACAAAGCACAAATTGTTCAAATATTTAAAAGAATAGAGTGATGAAAGATTAGGTTTTTCATGGCTATTGGATTACTGTGGATTTGAGAGTGAGACCAAGGACATCATTACATTGAACTTTGGAAAGAATTTGCTAAGTGATTTAGTTCAAGTTGCATTATCCATCAATCTTTTCTTTCATTGCCTTTGATGATGAATCTTGTACAAAGCAAGATGAATGGAAGACAATATTCTTTTTCTTTGAGGACTGATGTGGCTATTTGTAGACACCCAAAATTGTCCAATGCCAAAATGTATATGGTGAAAATGGATAACAACAATAACGATATTGAAAGGCTAAATGAATTCAACCACAAAACCCTAGCCTAACAACAACAAAGATCCACCATAACATATGAAGATTACCTAAGACAATGCAAATCAAATGAAATCACAAAGATTATACCATCACATGTCCAATAAGGTTTTGATCTCCATTCTTCCTATCTCCATTGATCTTGCTTGATATATTTGCTCTCAGATTTTATGTGCACAAGAGCTCAACAAAGAACGGAATGTGGTTGCAAGTAGGATCATAGTGTAAACAATTGCATAAAAGATTATTAGAATGCATTGAACGATTAGGGTTTGATAATGAAGGAAGCATCTCCTTATATAGAAGACACTATATGAAATGGAGGGATAAGATTGAGAGGTGTAAAAGGAGGTCGGCTATGATTAGAGGGTAGGTAAAAGAAATAATAAAATAATGAAAGGGGTAGGTAGTGTATGAATTAAGAGATGAATGCCATGTGTCATGGGTAGAAAAGGTTAATGAATTAATTAAATAAATAAAGATTTATTTCATTAATAGAAGAAGTGGGATAATTAAATAAATAAAAATATTTATTTAATTTAGGAAAAGGATAATTTAAATAAATAAATGTATTTATTTAAATGAGAAATAAGGCTAGAAGAGGATAAATTAATTAATTAAATAAATAAAGATTTATTTAATTAATAGAAGAATTAGGCTAAAGATAATTAAATAAATAAAATATTTATTTAATTAGACTGGACAATTTTGGGTGTCTACACATGTGATGGTATAATCTTTGTGATTTCATTTGATTTGCATTGTCTTAGGTAATCTTCATATGTTATGGTGGATCTTTGTTGTTGTTAGGCTAGGGTTTTGTGGGTGAATTCATTTAGCCTTTCAATATTGTTATTGTTGTTATCCATTTTCACCATATACATTTTGGCACGCCCGGTGGGACTCTTGTCCCTTTTGCATTTAACATCCTTCTTGCAGATTTTGTATTTTGAAGTTGCAGATCTGACGTTTTCGGCAGCATTTTGATATTTTCGCGTCTGCGCACTTTTGGATCGCGTTTTTGATTATTTGGCGCGTCTGTGACATCTGGAATCGCATCCGTGTTATTGGCAATATTTTATTTTGCAGGTTCTAAGAAAGCGCGTTTGTGTTACAAAATCATGTCTGGGCTGTTTTTAGCCGCGTCTGTGTCTAGAAGACGCGTCTGCATTCTGTAGTCGCGTCTGTGTCACCCAGTCGCATCTGTGTTGAGGGTAATCGCGTCTGTGTTCACCAGTTTCAAATTTTGGGTTTTTATTGATTCAGTTTTCAGATTTTGCATTTAAGGTTTTAGATCTAGTTTATTTTGAGCTAACATTTTCAAATCTAGCTAACGAAATTGGTGCAGCTTGTCTTGAAAGCTAAATCATTTGGTTGAAGGCCCCTATTTTCACAAAGTCTTTTGGGTTTAAAATTTACCTAACTTGTGTACTTGCAGGAAGGGGTGATCATTTGAAACAATCCAAACTACTAACAACTCTTTGTTGTAGGTCCTTGGCAAGGGTTTTTGGATTTTTATTATGTGCCTTGTTTTCATAGACTAGCAAACACTTCAATTGGTGCACTAAAATTGAATCATTGTCTTTTGTGTCTTGAGCAATAGGCTCTTTTTGTTTAATCTTTAGAGGGACTGTCTTCCCGTGTGGTCATTAGGACTACTAGTGAGAAGAGAATGACCCAAGTGGTAGCGAGGAAAACCCACCTCTTCCAAACCACTATAAATAAATGTATTCATGGCAAAAACTATGGATAACATGTGTTGATTAGTTCATACCGACACTATGTCTCCCCATAAACCCGTTTGATAAAATTTATTTGATCATTTGTAGGGCGTAACCCCTACCGGCTAGGAGCCTTCTATATTTACAGAGCTGAAAGTGCCGCATGTATGGCCACACGAGCGGATGCCCTTACTAGCACCTTTTTATTTTAGAAGCCCAAATCCTTCTAGTTGTTGGGGCAGGAGGTCGGACCTCTGGTAGCGACCCACACACATACGGTTCTTAGTAGAGATACAAAGTTCGCCACGAGGAGTTTTCGTGGGGACTTATGCTTGGCTGACCCGAGAAGTGAGTGCCAAGGGTGGAGCCAGTGAGGTCAAGTATCTAAGTATCTGCTCTGAATAGCGTAGCCTCAGGGGTAAAACCCCATGTGGGATCAACAACTATTGTCTTGGCCAGCCATAAGAATTGTGCTTGACTTATTTTAAACATTCAAAACATTCAAGACCAAACAGCAACACATTGTGTCTTTTGTGTCTTCAAGTGTATGCAAAACATTCTTACATCAAACAACACACTTTTCTAGGAGTCATTTTGAGTCTAAACACTTGCAAACATTGGGTCTTCATCAACACTGTGTCCTCTTGTCACGAAAAACAGTCAAACATTCAGATTTGGTCACAACTTCACAAATTGGAAAAATTTTACAGTCCAGCAAACAAGAGCAATCAGTTTCGGAATTCTTGAGCTTCCTAGGTTGTTTCTCCAGGTTTTCATCTAGCATTAAACTTGTCTTTGGGTCTCACAAAGTCCATCATTGCTTTACACCTTACATTACATTCACATTTGTCTAAACTTGAGTCAAAAGGTCACTTGCTTGTCCTCATCATACTTTGTCAACACACTACATACAACAACATTTTGCTAAGTGGTCCCTCATCAAGGTCTATCACCTTTGGGTCTCATTTGGTCTTACTTAGAGTCAAAGTCAACTTACCTCATCAAGAGAAACTATCCTCTCTTTGGAAGTCACACCCACTCTACTACATAAATACTTGGTCTTACACTTTGGACATTGCAAGTACACTTCAGATTCATTTACATTCCATCCAACTCTTGGTCTTCCATACTTTTTCCATTTTCATCTAGTCTCACACATCTCAGTCAATACCTAGTTCGTGGTTGAAACCCGTCTTCAAAAATCTAGGAGAGAAACTAAAGAGGCTCAAGAGTCCACAAACATGAGTTCTTATGAGTATGACAATGATATCTTTTTCAATTTTGATCATACTACATTACCTGAAATGGATGCCTATAGAAACATTCCAAATGTTGAAAACATGGACACTACAAACAATAATGCTACACACAATCACAATATGGACAACTTTTCCATACATTCAGTAGATGTGGAAGAATCCATTATGAATCCCCATTTCAATCGATTGGTTGAGGAAATAATGAGGGATAGACAATACTTCTTACAAATGATGGCACAAAGTGGAGCCAAGATACCTCATGATTTTGACATGTCTCAAATAACGGAAAATCGACCTTTGCAACAACCTCACTCCAACATGGATCAAAGAAGGCCTAACAGTGGAAGCAATACAGGACCACATATGGTACCTAAATCACCATCAGCTTTGCTTCAAAAACTAGAGGTCCCACATACACATGGTCAAGCATATGATACTCACATTCGTAGACCGTTATGGAAGTCTTATGCAGACAGATATGCTCAATCACATACCAATGCTAAGGATCAACCACCAAAGCAGTTGGATATTCAAAGACATGCTCAAAATTTGGACACAAGGAAACCCCATGTCAAATTTGGGGGCAACACATTAGAACATGACATGCCTGTAGAGTATGGTATACATGCACAAAATAGATATTTCATTCCTCAACATGAATCTATACCAAGTGGTCCATATATGCAGCATCACTATAGACCTCCTCCATATGAACATGTGTATGATCAATATCATCCATATATGCAACATGCTCCTCCTCCAATTGGTGCCTCAAACATAGGGTATGGTCCAAGAAGTCGATCTCCACCTAAGAGCAATTTGGAGCAACAAATCAGGGACTTACAAAAGAAAATGGAGGACATAAATACACCAAAGCCAACATACACAATGAGAGACATATGTCCTTATCCATTTGACAAGAGCATTCCAATGCCTCCTTTTCCTACACACTTTGTGACGCCTAAATTTGATAAGTATAGAGGCAAAGGGGATCCTAAGGCACACATAAGATAGTTTTTCACAGCTTGCATTGAGGTAGTAGTAGAGGAGACATATTTGATGAGATTATTCCCACAAAGCTTAGGTGATCAAGCTATGGAATGGTTCTCCCAACTTCCACCTGGTATTAAGTCATGGGGTGACTTAGCAGAGGCATTTATTCAACATTTCTCCTACAACATAGAGACAGACATATCAATCACCACTTTTTGCAACACCAAGCAAAAAGAGGGAGAGTCTTTTGCATCATTTTTACAAAGATGGAGAAATCTAGCCAGCAAATGCTCTTGTGAAATTCCACAAAAAAAATGGTAGAGATGTTCACACAAAATGTTAATAAAGACATTGGCTATGATCTAAGGAAAGCTTGTTTGTCCACCTTCAAGGATGTTATTGAACAAGGCTTAGCGACAGAAAAGGTCCTAATTGAACAAGGACTCATTAAGATATTCAAGGAAAACAAAGATGACTTTAAAGGAAAAGACAAGCCAAGATTTTGGAATAAAAACAAGAACATAGTTGATGATGGTGTTGTTGATGCCAACACAGTGCGACCCAAATTCATTTTTTCTGGATCAAGCTCTACAAACAATCAAGTGAATACTCAAACAACTTCTAAATCACGAAGGAAGTACACTCTAGTGGGAGAACCACTTGAGTCAGTTTTCAAGAAGCTAGTGGCAAACAAGGTAATCACTATTCTAGATTTTCCTCCATATGAACCAAAGGTTAAACCAAATTGGTGGAATGATGATGAGTATTGTGAATTTCATAAGAGAAAGGGTCATAAGACAAGAAATTGTCATCGACTGAAGAACATGATACAAGATCTCATTGATAGAGGTGACATTGAGATTGAGGGACATTCCTCCAATCAAGAACATGAGATGTTTAAGGAACCATTCCCAAAACATGACAAGGGAAAAGCTAAAGCCACAAAGGATCAAACCAACTATACCAGAGCATCTTACAACTATGATTCAACCATCAATCACATTTAGATGGACAATTACGTCTCTACCATTATCATCAAGGACAAAACGTCTGAGAATTCTACTTGGAGACCCAGGATTGTCCTAAAAGGTGTTGGATCTTCTTCTGAACCTACCTCTGAATGTCATGTTACAACCTGCCGAGGTAAAATCACTTTGCAAGGTGCTCCAACTAAAAACACCGCTTCTTCATCAACCAAACCTGAGTATGACCTTGTAGAACAGTTAGGGAAGACACCCACGCTCATCTCCATCCTTGAGCTATTACGCATATCTCCCACACATAAAGCCATTCTTGACAAAATCTTGAGAGATACTGTTGTTCCTACTGATCTGAACATGGACCAGTTTCAAGCCATGGTGGGATACCTTTCCATTCCACATTCCCTTTCTTTCACAGAAGCTGATGACGCCTCCGTAAGTCAGCCACATAATGCACCATTACACATTGAAGCCTTCATACACAAACATCGAATAAAAAGAGTCCTGATAGATGGAGGAGCAGGTCTAAACATTTGCACATTGAACACTATTACACAATTGGGATATTCTGATAAAGCTATGAATTCTACAAACAAAATTACCATTAAGGCATATGCTGATGAAGAGCATTCATCCAACGGCACAGTCACCTTACCTCTCGGAGTTGGGCCAGTTACAAAGGATGTGGTTTGTCAAGTACTTGATCTTGATCTCACATACAACATATTGCTAGGATGTCCTTGGATTCATGAAATGAGGGCAGTCCCGTCTACATATCACCAATGCATTAAGTTTCCTCAAAATGGAGTTGAAATAATAGTTAATGCTGACCCAAATCCGTTCATATATTGCAACAATCTGCGACCTAGATCAGAAATAACAATTCCAACTAATCAAGAAGCTGTTTCATCTTCAGCATATGTGGATCCAGAATCATTGAAATCTTCTACATCAAAACAAACAGAGCTCAAAGAAAAATTCAAGGTTAAAGACCTGGGATGTGGTGAGTATATCTTTCATGTTGATCAACTCCCACTGTCTCCTAAGCCATTCAGTCGACAAGAACAATCTACAAGCAATATGCAAGACCAAGGAATTGGGTGTGAACCACCTAGTTCTGTGGCTACTAAGTCCGAATGCAAATCTCCTCTAGCGGTGCAAGCAACTCTTGATATAAATGGTCCTAAGAGTGGTTCCAACAAAGAATCTATTGAGTCTATCACCAACCCTCTTGATAACTCACATAGCCTTACCATTTCATCCACTCATTCCATTTCCACTCCGCTCCCAGACTTGGATCAACAAGAATCACAAAAGCCCTCACTCATTGGGGATCAAAAATCAAGCGTTGAAAAGAAAAATCTAAAAGTCAATAATAAAGAAAAGTCCTTTAGTCCAAATCAAAATCAAAAGCTACTGGACTCTGCAAAAATCAAAGTAAAGGATAAAAATCCTATGAAGCAAAAAGAACAAGAGTTGATCTCCCCTAATATCAAAATAACTGGGGGCAAAAGTTCTAAAATTTCAAGTCACAAAGCACACTTGTTGATCCTAAGTCTCCATCATGCTATCCTAATTTCACCTCTTTTCATAGTCATAAGCCTTCATCACTCATTCACTTGTTCCGCACATCTATTCTCTTCTGGTGATACATCATGGACCTGTAATGGAGCTTCCTCAAGGGACTTTGTTATTAGGGATGCCCAAACTTCTTCAGGTGACACGCATATGGGCCTGTGTGGTCCACACACTAGTATTTCTATCTTAGTTCCTTTATCAAGGAAGATGGTCACTCAAGCTACACATCATTCAGTCAAGGAACAATGCAGTTACAATCATAAAGTCAAGCCTCGCACATTTGAGGTAGGTGATTTGGTTCTCAGAGAAAATCCCAAAAATTAGCAAGACAGAGAGAAGAAGGGAAAGTTTGAACCAAACTGGCTTGGTCCTTACATCATTACAATAGCATATGGATCTGGGGCATATCAGCTCTCAACTACAGAAGGTGAACCTTTGGAGGATCCTATCAACAGCATGCACCTTCGCAGGTTTTACACATAGCTCTTCAGAGTATCCTAATTTCAAAAAAAAAAAATTAAAAATTTCAAAAATAGAAAAAAAATTCAAAAATTTCAAAAATACAAAAAAAATCATAAAAATAAAAAATCATTACTTGGTGAAAACTTGGCAAACAGGCGCCTTGTGACACAAAAAACAATGAAAAATAGAAAAAAGTAAAGAGAAATAATTTCGTCCAACGGTGAAAACCACTTCGGTGGCGTCCTGGGCAAGTACCATGGTGAAAACTGGGTCACCAGCGCTATGTGTAGAGACATTGCTCCTCCCTCCTTCAGGATTCACTTTCATCCTTTCACTTTGCATACACTCACAACCTATTCGTTCATAATAAACTTACCCATTCCCATCATGGCTTGTTATTGATCTACCCAAGATTGGTTCGCCATTCATAATAAACCTCCCTTTTCATCCCTTTCCATCCATAATAAATCAGATCCTATCTGTGGCTAAGGCAAATCCTACATCTAGTGATGGGTGTGGAACTAAGAACATCACATGTTTCAAGGAGTACAGTTTCTTACAGCTTTCTTCAGTCTATCCATGCACAATCCACAATAAAGCAGCATCTGCATCGCCAATCCGCAATAAAGTTTCATCTTCTCCACAATAAAGTATCAGTTTCATGGATTCAGTTAGTTTCAGATGAGACACAGCGGCAACAATAGGCTTCAACAAATCAAATATTTCAACAGACTCAGACAACATTATGGTTCAGTGCTATCTATCATTTCTATGAAAGTAAACATTGTGACCACAATCAAATAAGACTTATACAAGTGACAAGAGACACTAAACTTGAGGACTACAGTGGATGTTGGTGTCAAGTCTTGGTTTTCTTTTGATTTTATCTTTTGGTGACATGTCTTTTAGCTTTTTCAGGATGTCTCTGACTAGAGATTTTATCTCCAAGATGTCTTTGACTAGAAAGGCGAGGATGGGGTATCATCACCTATTTGTATTTGTTGTCTGTGGATTGTCTCTTAGTAATGCTATGACTTGTCCAAGGATATGAGGACACTATGAGTTTAGTATGAACTGGGGCATTCCTTGTTTGTGACTGTCTTATCTCCATGCAAACAAGTACAATGACTTTCTGGGTCGAACATATGCCTCGATTGTCATAACCTACTTGCCATAATAAAGCTCAATGATGATAACGCACAAGAAGCTCTTTCACTTTCATATCTTTTATCTTCCATCCCCCTTTCTTGATTAACTTCCATCGTCCTTCTCGAGTCCACGTAGCCTGCTATCACATGACTGAGTATAATGACAAACCAAAAACATTTGCATTTCATGTAGTTGCACCTGCATTACCACATATAAGCATTTCATACATACATATAGATATCACAACTGCATCACATCCTGCACACAACACCTGTTAGCACAATTTACATTTGCATCATGCATACACATATAAAACATAAAAGAACAAAAAAATATATTGCATTGCATCATATACATATTTGCATCCATATCATAAGCATCATGAAACATCTCAACACATAGGTACACATGCATATAGCTGCCACAAAGATGAATCATCTCATATATATATATATATATATATATATATATATATATATATATATATATATATATATATATATATATATATATATATATATATATAAAGTGTCATGATACAATGATGTCAAAATCATATGGCTACAATCACCCGCAGGTGTCTACATCATCATACAAAAATGGTACAATACTGATACATAGGGAGCCCTCTACGGCTATGATGAACTCCCTCCCTCAGAGTCGGCTGGCCTCGACGGAGTCTGAGCCCTAGAAGGACCCACCCCAAGATCATCTCTCCTGGCCCCTATGTCCTCTGCAGCCACCCCTTGTGTCACCCTATCCGAACAGAGGAACCCATTGATAACTCCTGCCAGCACTGTTGGTAGTGCTAATCCTGTCCATGTCATGGTATCTCATGCCACATGTCCCACCCTCATCTCCAGTCTTGGGTCCTGGAACACTCATCTCAGGGCCTCCCTATCTCCATCTCGATCATAAGGAATCAGCTCCCCATCGATCAGTATCTGTAGAATCCTGTATACATCCTTGAGGGTGACTGTCATCTCCCCCATCAGCAAATGAAATGTGCATGTCTCAGAGTGCCACCTCTCTGCCAGTGCAGTCAGCAGTCCCATGTTCGCCCGAAACTCAGGCACATACAGAATATGTCTCAGACCTATAGCCTCAATAGCCGCTCGGTCCCCGAAGGTCAGCTCAGGTCGCAATCTCTGCATCGACGAGAATCTCTCCCGTGACTCCAACATAGGCAAATACTCCTGCAGTCAAGCAAATCACTCATGTCAGTCATAGTGGCATTCCCTGTTTATCACAAAATGCTACTTTTTATCTAAATGCATATGGCTATCTATCCTAGTGACACTCACTATTCATCACAAAGTGTTGCTTCTATCCTAGTGGTACTTCCTGTTCATTACAAAGTACTACGTGTGTGACACTCACTGTTCATCACAAAGTGTTACTCACATTGGCACTCACTGTTCATCACAAAGTGCTGCTCATATTTTAGTACTCTGTGTTCATCACAAAGTACTATATCTTGGTACTCACTATTCATCACAAAGTGCCTTGATCTATCTTATCCTAGGGCCTATGCTTGAGTGACTCCTCTTGAGTAGTTTCCTAATTGGCAACGTATGTTCTATCACAGAATTGTCAATCCTAGCCCTATTGGTTATCCTAGTCTTCCCTAGAGGACCTACTTGAGTGTATCCTCTCAGCAGCTTATCCAATTGACAGCGTATGTTCATCACAGAACTGCCGATTTGACCTAGAAGACACAAATTCACATTTTTTGGACACAAACACGTTTTCCTAACATAAACACGCATTTATTACATTACCTAGCATGCATTAATGACAACAATAAATGCATCAAAGTACAAGGAGGTTTTGTGGTACTTACCGGCTGTCCTACCTCTGCTAGCCTCTGGAATCAACGAACGCGGTCGAATCTGTGAACCAAAGCCATCGCTGCTAACTGTTGCTGCTCTTTTCTCTCTCTGCACTCTAATCTCTTGGAGGTGTAGATGACAATGAGGATGTTTTCCCCTCGTGGTCTATCTTATAGACTACCCTAGCCCTAGCCCTCGTTTTCCGAGTCAGTCTTCTTTATCCTGTGACTCTGTCACTCTATCCAGTCAATCCATTCTAGCCTTTCTTTCTTATCGAGAGATTGTATACAATCTTTTCACACATTTTCATCCAATCTCTCAAGGGGGCATATCATTCCCATCTTGGGGCAACTCTGTATTAGTTCATATTATCTTCTTTGAAACAACGCGACAGGCCGCATTGTCTCAAAGAGGGGCAAAATGTAGACACCCAAAATTGTCCAGTCTAATTAAATAATTATTTAAGCTTAATTCTTCTATTAATTAAATAAATCTTTATTTATTTAATTAATTCATTTATCCTCTTCTAGCCTTATTTCTCATTTAAATAAATACATTTATTTATTTAAATTATCCTTTTCTTAAATTAAATAAATATCTTATTTATTTAATTGATCCCACTTCTTCTATTAATTAAATAAATCTTTATTTATTTAATTAATTCATTAACCTTTTCTACCCATGACACATGTCATTCATCTCTTAATTCATACACTACCTACCCCTTTCATTATTTTATTATTTCTTTTACCTACCCTCTCATCATAGCCGACCTCCTTTTACACCTCTCAATCTTATCCCTCCATTTCATATAGTGTCTTCTATATAAGGAGATGCTTCCTTCATTATCAAACCCTAATCGTTCAATGCATTCTAATCATCTTTTATGCAATTGACTACACTACGATCCTACTTGTAACCACATTTTGTTCTTTGTTGAGCTCTTGTGCACATAAAATCTGAGAGCAAATATATCAAGCAAGATCAATGGAGATAGGAAGAATGGAGATCAAAACCCTATTGGACATGTGATAGTATAATCTTTGTGATTTCATTTGATTTGCATTGTCTTAGGTAATCTTCATATGTTATGGTGCATCTTTATTGTTGTTAGGCTAGGGTTTTGTGGTTGAATTCATTTAGCCTTTCAATATCGTTATTGTTGTTATCCATTTTCACCATATATGGGATGCGAGCAGTGGGAGGACGATGCAGTTGAGCTTCCTTACACCTTCCGGAGCAGGTATCTGATTGGGCGAACGTCTTATGTGCTGGAGAGGCAGCTAGTGGACAGGGTTGGTCGGCAGTTTGGCAGGATCCAGAGGATGCCACGGGGCTCAGGCATGTATGCACAGACTATCAGAGATCAGGCACAGTTTGGGCCCCTATTGTCATATGATCAAGCTGTTACACAGCTGGTAGAGATGATGCCACTACCCTGGGACATGTGGCCAGAGATTGAGGATGCTGGCATGGATGTCAAGTATACAGCATACTGGGCAGAGCATCCCTTCCCACGCTTGACAGATCTGGGAGAGCCATTGGATGGAGATGGGGGTGGGGGAGATGATGATGGTGGAGGTGATGGGGGCAAAGGCCGACGGAGGAGGAGGGGAGCAATTGGAGAGAGGAGGGTTGCACCTTGAAGGGAGGGTGGAGAGGAGAGGCAAGCTCGGGTGGTGAGGGGTTGCGGTGGATTGCCACTACAGGTGCCAGCAGCACAAGGTCCCAGACAGGTACAGGTACAGGGACAGGGACAGATACAGGGACAGGTACCAGTACAGGTACAGGCACAGGGGCAGGCACCCGTACAGGGGGAGCCACAGGCAGAGCCAGAGGGGGCTGATGCAGAGGAGGATGAGCTGATAGAGCTAAGGGAGATCTGTCAGGGATAGGCAGATGAGATCTAGGAGCTGGAGAGGGAGAGGGATAGGCTCAAGAGGAGGTTCAGAGATACTGAGTGGGAGCGGGATCAGGCTATTCAGCGATATACAAAGGTTGAGATAGCACTGAGGGTTGGGAGACAGGCGGCGGAGGATATAAAGGTAGGATATGCTTATGTCCTGCGGGCAGGGGAGGAGATTGCCTACTAGCGAGATCTCTATTATGGTGCAGTGCCAGTGGATCAGCGGGCGAGGAGCTTCCATAGACCGTCGCATACAGCGACAACTACGGGAGGGAGCCGAAGGAGACAAGCATCGAGTGGTGGGGTTATGGGTCCTCCACCACCACCAGATAGAGGAGACAGGAGGGATGATCATGGGGCGGGTCCTTCAGGGGCTCAGATTCTATCGAGGCTAGGCGGCTCCGAGGGAGGGAGTTCATCATAGCCGTAGAGGGCTCCCTGTGTATCAGTATTGTACCATTTTTGTATGATGATGTAGACACCTACGGGTGCTTTTGTAGCCATTTGATTTAGACATCATTGTATCATGACACTTTATGATTATATATGAGATGATTCATCTTTGCGGTAGCTATATGCATGTGTACCTATGTGATGAGATGTTTCATGATGTATGTTTCTATGTGATGGTTATGATATGGATGCAAATATGTATATGATGCAATGCAATATATATTTTTTTTGTTCTTTTATGTTTTATATGTGTATGCATGATGCAAATGTGAATGTATATAATGTAGATGAATATGATAATGCAAATGTAAATTGTGCTAACAGGTGTTGTGTGCAGGATGTGATGCAGTTGTGATATCTATATGTATGTATGAAATGCTTATATGTGGTAATGCAGGTGCAACTACATGAAATGCAAATGTTTTTGGTGTGTCGTTATACTCAGTCATGTGATAGCAGGCTACGTGGACTTGAGAAGAACGATGGAATTCAATCAAGAAAGGGGATGGAAGATAGAAGATATGAAAGTGAAAGAGCTTCTTGTGCATTATCATCATTGAGCTTTATTATGGCAAGTAGGTTATGACAATCGAGGCATATGTTTGACCCAGAAAGTCATTGTACCTGTTTGCATGGAGATAAGACAGTCACAAACAAGGAATGCCCCAGTTCATAATAAACTCACAGTGTCCTCATATCCTTGGACAAGTCATAGCATTACTAAGAGACAATCCACAGACAGCAAATACAAATAGGTGACGATACCCCATCCTCGCCTTTCTAAACAAAGACATCCTGGAGATAGAATATCTAGTCAGAGACATCCCAGAAAAGCTAAAAGACATGTCACCAAAAAAGATGAAATCAAAAGCAAACTAAGACTCGACACCAACATCCACTGTAGTCCTCAAGTTTAGTGTCTCTTGTCACTTGTATAAGTCTTATTTGATTGTAGTCACAATGTTTACTTTCACAGAAAGGATAGATAGCACTGAACCATAATGTTGTTTGAGTCTGTTGAAAGATTTGATTTGTTGAAGCCCATTGTTGCTGTTGTGTCTCATCTGAAACTGACTGAATCCATGAAACTAATACTTTATTGTGGAGAAGATGAAACTTTATTGTGGATTGGCGATGCAGATGTTGCTTTATTGTGGATTGTGCGTGGATAGACTGAAGAAAGCTGTAAGAAACTGTACTCCTTGAAACATGTGATGTTCTTAGTTCCACACCCATCACTAGACGTAGGATTTGCCTTAGCCACAGATAGGATCTGATTTATTGTGGATGGAAAGGGATGAAAAAGGAGGTTTATTATGAATGGCTAACCAATCTTAGGTAGATCAATAACAAGCCATGATAGGAATGGGTAAGTTTATTATGAATGAATTGGTCGTGAGTGTGTACAAAGTGAAGTGATGAAAGAGAATCCTAAAGGAGGGAGGAGCAATGTCTCTACGCCTGGCACTGGTGACCCAGTTTTCACCATGGTACTTGCCCAGGGCACCACCGAAGTGGTTTTCATAGTTGGATGAAATTATTTCTCTTTACTTTTTTCTATTTTTCAATGTTTTTTGTGTCACAAGGCGCCTGTTTGCCAAGTTTTCACCAAGTAACAATTTTTTTTGTTTTATAATTTTTTTGTATTTTTGAAATTTTTGAATTTTTTTTGTATTTTTGAAATTTTTGATATTTTTTTTTTGAAATTAGGATACTCTGAAGAGCTATGTGTAAAACCTGCGAAGGTGCATGTTGTTGATAGGATCCTCCAAAGGTTCACCTTCTGTAGTTGAGAGCTGATATGCCCCAGATCCATATGCTATTGTAATGATGTAAGGACCAAGCCAGTTTGGTTCGAACTTTCCCTTCTTCTCTCTGTCTTGCTGATTTTTGGAATTTTCTCTGAAAACCAAATCACCTACCTCAAATGTGCGAGGCTTGACTTTATGATTGTAACTGCATTGTTCCTTGACTGAATGATGTGTAGCTCGAGTGACTGTCTTCCTTGATAAAAGAACTAAGATAGAAATACTAGTGTGTGGACCACACAGGCCCATATGCGTGTCACCTGAAGAAGTTTGGGCATCCCTAATAACAAAGTCCCTTGAGGAAGCTCCATTAAAGGTCCATGATGTATCGCCAGAAGGGAATAGATGTGCGGAACAAGTGAATGAGTGATGAAGGCTTATGACTGTGAAAAGAGGTGAAAGTAGGATAGCATGATGGAGACTTAGGATCAACAAGTGTGCTTTTTGACTTGAAATTTTAGAACTTTTGCCCCTAGTTATTTTGATATTAGGGGAGATCAACTCTTGTTCTTTTTGCTTCATAGGATTTTTATCCTTTACTTTGATTTTTGCAGAGTCCAGTAGCTTTTGATTTTGATTTGGACTAAAGGACTTTTCTTTATTATTGACTTTTAGATTTTTCTTTTCAACGCTTGATTTTTGATCCCCAATGAGTGAGGGCTTTTGTGATTCTTGTTGATCCAAGTCTGGGAGCGGAGTGGAAATGGAATGAGTGGATGAAATGGTAAGGCTATGTGATTTATCAAGAGGGTTGGCGATAGACTCAATAGATTCTTTGTTGGAACCACTCTTAGGATTATTGATATCAAGAGTTGCTTGCACTGCTAGGGGAGATTTGCATTCGGACTTAGTAGCCACAACACTAGGTGGTTCACACCCAATTCCTTGGTCTTGCATATTGCTTGTAGATTGTTCTTGTCGACTAAATGGCTTAGGAGATAGTGGGAGTTGATCAACATGAAAGATATACTCACCACATCCCAGGTCTTTAACCTTGAATTTTTCTTTGAGCTCTGTTTGTTTTGATGTAGAAGCTTTCAATGATTCTGGATCCACATATGCTGAAGATGGAACAACTTCTCGATTAGCTAGAATTGTTATTTCTGATCTAGGTCGCAGATTGTTGCAATATATGAATGGATTTGGGTCAGCATTAACTGTTATTTCAACTCGATTTTGAGGAAACTTAATGCATTGGTGATATGTAGACGGGACTGCCCTCATTTCATGAATCCAAGGACGTCCTAGCAATATGTTGTATGTGAGATTAAGATCAAGTACCTGACAAACCACATCCTTTGTAACTGGCCCAACTCCGAGAGGTAAGGTGATTGTGCCTTTGGATGAACGCTCTTCATCATCATATGCCTTGATGGTAATTTTGTTTGTAGCATTCACAGCTTTTATAGAATATCCCAATTGTATTATTGTGTTCAAAGTATAAATGTTTAGACCAGCTCCTCCATCTATCAGGACTTGTTTTATTCGATGTTTGTGTATGAAGGCTTCAATGTGTAATGGTGCATTATGTGGAAAACTTATGGAGGCGTCATCGAATTCTGTAAATGTAAGGGAATGTGGAATGGAAAGGTATCCCACCATGGCTTGAAACTGGTCCACGTTCAAATCGGTAGGAATGACAATTTCTCTCAAGATTTTGTCAAAAATGGATTTATGTGTGGGGGATATGCATAGGAGCTCAAGAATGGAGATGAGTGCGGGTGTCTTCCCTAACTATTCTACAAGGTCGTATTTACGCTTGGTTGATGAGGAAGTGGTGTTTTTAGTTGGAGCACCTTGCAAAGTGATTTTACCTTGACGAGTTGTGACATGACATTCAAAGGTAGGTTTGGAAGAAGATCCAATGCCTTTTAGGACAATCTTGCGTCTTTGGGTAGAACTATTAGGTGTTTTGTCCTTGATGATAATGGTAGAGACATAATTGTCCATCAAGATGTGATTGATAGTTGAATCATAGTTATAAGATGCGTTGGTATAGCTGGTTTGATCATCTGTGGCTTTAGCTTTTCCCTTGTCATGTTTTGGGAAAGGTTCCTTAAACATCTCATATTCTTGATTGGATGAGTGTCCCTCAATCTCAATGTCACCTCTATCAATGAGATCTTGTACGATGTTCTTCAGTCAATGACAATTTCCTGTCTTATGACCCTTGCTCTTGTGAAATTCACAATACTCATCATCATTCCACCAATTTGGTTTAACCTTTGGTTCATATGGAGGAAAATCTGGAACTGTGATTACCTTATTTGCCACTAGCTTTTTGAAAACTGACTCAAGTGGTTCTCCCAATGGAGTGTACTTGCTTCGTGATTTGGAAGTTGTTTGAGTATTCACTTGATTGTTTATAGAACTTGATCCAGAAAAAATGAATTTGGGTCGCACTGTGTTGGCATCAACAACACCATCATTGACTGTGTTCTTGTTTTTATTCCAAAATCTTGGCTTGTCTTTTCCTTTAAAGTCATCTTTGTTTTCCTTGAATATCTTAATGACTCCTTGTTCAATTAGGACCTTTTCTGTCACTAAGCCTTTTTCAATAACGTCCTTGAAGGTGGACAAACAAGCTTTTCTTAGATAATAGCCAATGTCTTTGTTAACATTCTGGGTGAACATTTCTACCATTTATTTTTGTGGAATTTCAAAAGAGCATCTGCTGGCTAGATTTCTCCATCTTTGTAAGAATGATGCAAAAGATTCTCCCTCTTTTTGCTTGGTGTTGCACAAAGTAGTGACTGATATGTCTGTCTCTATGTTGTAGGAGAAATGTTGGATAAATGCCTCTGCTAAGTCACCCCATGACTTAATACTAGGTGGAAGTTGGGAGAACCATTCCATAGCTTGATCACCTAAGCTCTGTGGGAATAATCTCATCAAATATGTCTCTTCTGCTTCTATCTCAATGCAAGCTATGAAAAACTATCTTATGTGTGCCTTAGGATCCCCTTTTCCTCTATACTTATCAAATTTAGGCATCACAAAGTGTGTAGGAAATGGAGGCATTGGAATGCTCTTGTCAAATGGATAATGACATATGTCTCTCATTGTGTATGTTGGCTTTGGTGTATTTATGTCCTCCATTTTATTTTGTAAGTCCTTGATTTATTGTTCCAAATTGCTCTTAGGTGGAGATCGACTTCTTGGACCATACCATATGTTTGAGGCACCAATAGGAGGAGGAGCATGTTGCATATATGGATGATATTGATCATACACATGTTCATATGGAGGAGGTCTATAGTAATACTGTGTATATGGACCACTTGGTATAGATTCATGTTGAGGAACACCATATCTATTTTGTGCATGTATACCATACTCTACATGCATGTCATGTTCTAATGTGTTGCCCCCAAATTTGACACGGGGTTTCCTTGTGTCCAAATTTTGAGCATGCCTTTGAATATCCAATTGCTTTGGTGGTTGATCCTTAGCATTGGTATGTGATTGAGCATATCTGTCTGCATAAGACTTCCATAATGGTCTACGAATGTGAGTATCATATGCTTGACCATGTGTATGTGGGACCTCTGGTTTTTTAAGCAAAGCTGATGGTGATTCAGGTACCATATGTGGTCCTCTATTGCTTCCACTATTAGGCCTTCTTTGATCCATATTGGAGTGAGTTTGCTGCAAAGGTCGATTTTCCATTATTTGAGACATGTCAAAATCATGAGGTATCTTGGCTCCACTTTGTGCCATCATTTGTAAGAAGTATTGTTTATCCCTCCTCATTATTTCCTCAATCAATCGATTGAAGCAGGGATCCATTATGGATTCTTCCACATCTGCTGAATGTACTGAAAAGTTGTCCATATCATCATTGTGTGTATCATTGTTGTTTGTAGTGTCCATGTTCTCAACATTTGGAATGTTTCTAGAGGCATCCATGTCAGGTAATGTAGTATGATCAGAATTGAAAAAGATATCATTGTCATACTCATAAGAACTCATGTTTGCGGACTCTTGAGCCTCTTTAGTTTCGCTCCTAGATTTTTGAAGACGGGTTTCAACCATGAACTAGGTACTGACCAAGATGTGTGAGACTAGATGAAAATGGAAAAAGTATGGAAGACCAAGGGTTGGATGGAATGTAAATTAATCTGAGGTGTACTTGCAATGTCCAAAGTGTAAGACCAAGTATGTATGTAGTAGAGTAGGTGTGACTTCCAAAGAGAGGATAGTTTCTCTTGATGAGGTAAGTTAACCTTGACTCTAAGTAAGACCAAATGAGACCCAAAGGTAAGAAACCTTGATGAGGGACCACTTAGCAAAGTGTTGTTGTATGTAGTGTGTTGACAAAGTATGATGAGGACAAGTAAGTGACCTTTTGACTCAGGTTTAGACAATTGTGAATGTAAAGTGAGATGTGAAGCAATGATGGACTTTGTGAGACCCAAAGACAGGTTGAATGCTAGATGAAATCCTAGAGAAATGACCTAGGAAGCTCAAGAATTTTGAAACTGACTGTGTTTGTTTGCTGGACTGTAACAGTTTTTCAAATCTAAACACAGACGCGCCTGTATACTTCACAGACACGGTTTCCTGATGCAGACACAGCTCTGTTTAACACAGGCGCGTTTCTGAGATTTTTTTGCAAAGTGTAATGTTGATTTTGTGAACACAGACACGTTTCTGCCCTGCACAGATGCGGTTATACAACATAGACACTATTATGTCCGACACAAACGCGTTTCTGTAAAATTTGTGCAATTTTTTCCAATCTGTGAAGTCATTTTGTTGTGACCAAATCTGACTGTTTGACTGGTTTTTCGTGACAAGAGGACAGAGTGTTGATGAAGACCCAACGTTTGCAAGTGTTTAGACTCAAAATGACTCCTAGAAAAGTGTGTTGTTTGATGTAAGAATGTTTTGCATACACTTGAAGACACAAAAGACACAATGTTTTGCTGTTTGGTCTTGAATGTTTTGAATGTTTAAAATAAGTCAAGAACAATTCTTATGGTTGGCCAAGACAATAGTTGTTGATCCCACATGGGGTTTTACCCCTGAAGCTACGCTATTCAAAGTGGATACTTAGATGCTTGACCTCACTAGCTCCACCCTCGGCATTCACTTCTCAGGTCAGCCAAGGATCAGTCCCCACGAAAACTCCCCATGGCGAACTTTGTATCTCTACTAAGAACCGTATGTGTGTGGGCCGCTACCAGAGGTCCGACCTCCTACTCCAACAACTAGAAGGATTTGGGCTTCTAAAACAAAAAGGTGCTAGTAAGGGCATCCGCTTGTGTGGCCATACATGCAGCACTTTCAGCTCTGTAAATACAGAAGGCTCCCAGCCGGTAGAGGTTACGCCCTACAAATGATCAAATAAATTTGATCAAACGGGTTTATGGGGAGACATAGTGTCGGTATGAATTAATCAGCACACATTATCCATAGTTTTCACCATGAATACATTTGTTTATAGTGGTTCGGATGAGGTGGGTTTTCCTCGCTACCACTTGGGTCGTTCTCTTCTCACTAGTAGTCCTAATGACCACACGGGAAGACAGGCCCTCTAAAGATTAAACAAAAAGAGCCTATTGCTCAAGACACAAAAGACAATGATTCAATTTTAGTGCACCAATTGAAGTGTTTGCTAGTCTATGAAAACAAGACACACAATAAAAATCCAAAAACCCTTGCTAAGGACCTGCAACAAAGAGTTGTTAGTAGTTTGGATTGTTTCAAATGATCACCCCTTCCTGCAAGCACACAAGTTAGGTAAATTTTAAACCCAAAAGACTTTGTGAAAATAGGGGCCTTCAACCAAATGATTTAGCTTTCAAGACAAGCTGCACCAATTTCGTTAGCTAGATCTGAAAATGTTAGCTCAAAATAAACTAGATCTGAAACCCTAAATGCAAAATCCGAAAACTGAATCAATAAAAACCCAAAATTTGAAACTGGTGAACACAGATGCGATTACCCTCAACACAGACGCGACTGGGTGACACAGACGCGGTTCTGTGAGACATAGACGCGACTACAGAACGCAGACGCATCTTCTGAACACAGACACGGCTAAAAATAGCGCAGACACGATTTTATAACACAAACGCGCTTTTCTGGAACCTGCAAAATAAAATATTGCCAATAACACAGACGCAATTCCAAATGTCGCAGACGCGCCAGAAAATCAAAAACACGATCCAAAAGTGAGCAGACGCGAAAATATCAAAATGCTGTCGAAAACGTCAAATCTGCAACTTCAAAATACAAAATCTGCAAGAAGGATGTTAAATGCAAAAGGGACAAGAGTCCCACCGGGCGTGCCAAAATGTATATGGTGAAAATGGATAACAATAATAACAATATTGAAAGGCTAAATGAATTCAACCACAAAACCCTAGCCTAACAACAACAAAGATCCACCATAACATATGAAGATTACCTAAGACAATGCAAATCAAATGAAATCACAAAGATTATACCATCACATGTCCAATAGAGTTTGGATCTCCATTCTTCCTATCTCCATTGATCTTGCTTGATATATTTGCTCTCAGATTTTATGTGCACAAGAGCTCAACAAAGAACAGAATGTGGTTGCAAGTAGGATCGTAGTGTAGTCAAGTGCATAAAAGATGATTAGAATGCATAGAACGATTAGGGTTTGATAATGAAGGAAGCATCTCCTTATATAGAAGACACTATATGAAATGGAGGGATAAGATTGAGAGGTGTAAAAGGAGGTCGGCTATGATGAGAGGGTAGGTAAAAGAAATAATAAAATAATGAAAGAGGTAGGTAGTGTATGAATTAAGAGATGAATGACATGTGTCATGGGTAGAAAAGGTTAATGAATTAATTAAATAAATAAATATTTATTTAATTAATAGAAGAAGTGGGATCAATTAAATAAATAAGATATTTATTTAATTTAAGAAAATGATAATTTAAATAAATAAATGTATTTATTTACATGAGAAATAAGGCTAGAAGAGGATAAATGAATTAATTAAATAAATAAAGATTTATTTAATTAATAGAAGAATTAAGCTTAGATAATTAAATAAATAATATTTATTTAATTAGACTGGACAATTTTGGGTGTCTACATTTTGCCCCTCTTTGAGACAATGCGGCTTGTTGCGTTGTTTCAAAGAAGATAATATGAACTGATACAAATTTGCTCCAAGATGGGGGTTTTGTGGTTGAATTCATTCAATATTGTTATTATTGTTATCCATTTTCACCATATACAGTAGTAAATATAAAAACCTACATATATCAGTATTGAAACTAGTGCTAAATTGAGGCATATTTTCTCTTCCTTTGTCAGTTTTTGTACAGATAATCATGTTACACCTTCTTGTTGTATTTTTTGTATTTGTTGCCATTGATCACATTTCACCTTTAATTAGTTAAGTGAAACTTGAAAGTGGCACATGGTACTTCTAAAATTGCAAATCTAACATTGTATTTATATGAGAAAACTAATAGATCTTTTTAGTAGAAATTGATGGCCATTAAAAAAAATTACAAAAAGGAAAGAAGAATGTCTAAAATAAAGAATAGACCATGGACAAAGACTGTGTAAAGTTTTGATGCCAATAGCTAACAAGATGAGGGGGGGGGGGGGGGGGGGGGTGAATCATACAAACTTAATCTTCCATAAAATCAACAGATTCAACCTCGGTAACTTATACTTCAACAATACAACCAAAAACTGCTAAACATGAAAACTCATAAACACATAATCATCATAACACATATAATACCAGATTTAACATGGAAACCCAAATAGGGAAAAACCACTATGGGATTTCGGACCCACTAAGAAATATACTCTTCTAGAGTATGCTCGGTTAAAAGCAAATACTGTTAAAGATTACAAACACATTGCTAGATGTGACCCGGTTAAGGGATTTCCCTCATATCTGTTAGGATCTTCACTTTGTTAGAAGTGACCTTGTTAAAGGATTTCAAACACTCATTTAGAATGTTACCTTGCTAGAGGGTTTACAAATAAGACGGTTAAGTCCACTCGGTTAAGAGACTTTCTGTCACTTACAAAATAAACAACAGTAATAAATATATCTGCAACTTCACATCTAAAATGCTAAAGCAGATTCTTATTTGCTCAAAACAATCTTGTCATAGGACTTATCGTGTCCCTCTACTAGGCTCCTTACTCTATTATTCAAACAGGTCTTCAAGCTTCTATGCTCGGTAATCACTATGTAGCATCCATGTGCTTACACTTGCCCGCATACATTGTTTATCAACAATTTCTTATTTATAAACAATTTGCGAACCATTGAATCTCCTTGATCACATTTCCCATGATCAATCTTAGCCATCAAATCATCATTCTTGACTAGGTTCAATGCATCCTTTGATCTGAAAATGTTTTACCTCACCTCGAGACTTGCATTCCTTTCTTGGAACTTGCACAAGGTTATTTCGGTTCAATCTGAGTTGTAGATCTTCCTGTCGATCTTCCATTGTCGTAGATCCTTAACAAACTTCATGCATGACATACCAATCATTTATTCATCTCTAGCTCATCAGCATCCTTCATTAAATAATGCTTTTATCCATCCAATGCGATCTGTCATAACTCGGTTGCAACTCGGTAAATACTAAACTTTACTCGGTAGACATTCTGCCTTCATTAACCGATATCGATAACCTTTAGGGTTTATCGACTAGGTTCTTTACTCGGTGACATAGTATAGTATTAACCTTACAATCAACAACATATGTAGGATATCTAAACAATCTAAACATCATGATCTCATCATTGTCTAACTCAGTAATAGTTGCCCATTGAATAACTTATTTCTCCCCTTTCTTATCACATTCTTTCTGTGTCACTTACCGACCACTTAATACTCATCAAAACATACTTCTTAAGATATGGCAACATCATACTTGTTAGTGTAGGTTTTTTTATTTTCCTTATGTTAGGGGGTATTTATTTTTCCTACACATATATTATTAAGCTTGCTTAGGTTATTAGGTGTGGTTAATATGAGGACACGTGGCGGAATACATTAGCTACATGTGTAACTCTCCACCTCACATGGGTAGTTGAGTTACACACCCTCTTTTGGCTTGTTGTGCCACCTCTCATAACCACTATTTTGTCATTTCCTAAGTGGGTTATGGGGTAGTTGGGTTTCTCACCCTCTTTTGGCCTTATGTGCCACCTCTTATAACTCCTTTTTTGTTTTCATGTAAGGAGGTTATGCCACATGTTTTGACATTTACCAAGTAGGTAAAAACCTCCCACCTTTTATGGGGTAGTAGGTAAAACCTCCCACTTTTTATGGAGGTGGGAGTTAATGCACCTCTTGGTTGTATATGCTATTATTTTTCTATATAATAAGCAATATACTCTCACCTTCACAAGTTAAGTGATAGCTCGGTGAGAGTCTTCTCTAAATTCTCTTCTTTATCTCTATTTTTCTCTCATATCAGATTTATCTTCATTCAGCTATTTTGATCTTCAATCATCCATTGCTTGGAGTTGCATGTGATCTATGACCGACATCAGATCCTGGCTCGATTCTTGCTTCTCACAGAATTTAACAATACTGAATCAGAAAATCAATTTCTTAACATCAATGACAAAATAATGTTATAAAGATAGTTATCATCCTTTTTCAGTTATATCAAATAATCTTCAACAACCTTCTCAATATCCTTAATGAATATCAACAATCTCCTTTCTATTGAAATGCCAATAGACTGGCTAAACTAAAGAAAAAAGCATGGACGGGAGAATTGAAAGAATAGCTCACGAACAATAATATCACTACTTTGAGAAGTGTTGATGTGGATTTTGAGCTCACTCAACATTAGTAAACTTTCACTTTAAAATGAAGTTTATTTACTTGAAAGACTGAGAAGATCTCAATCTCAAGGATCATGGTAGTTGAAAGTTGGCATATGGGTGACATCAACATCTTTGACAATTGGCACATGGAATATTCCAAAACATTCTTTTTCAACAACCACTACAAAATAAACTAGCAATTCAAGATTAAGTTGCTTTTAATTCTCTTCAAAAGAAATAATAATTTCTTAATTAAATCTCTTAATCTTAGCAAAATAAATCAATAGATGATTCATTTGTAATTTCATATTCAAATTGCAAATATATTTATGTTTTGATTGGTAAAAAATTAATTGGTTTATGCTTATGAATTTCAAAGCTCACATTAAAATGGTAATTATTCACGTTTTAAATAGTCATAAGCAACTTTTTGTTTTAACAAATTGCCTCAAATAGTTAATTGAATATTTTTCCCCTCGTTACCGCCTTTCTAAATCATTTTTGAAATTTTAAATTTCCTTAAGGAAATGAGAAAGTTATGACCATTTTACTTATTTATGTATACATGCACTCAAAATTGTAGGATTTTGCCAAGATCAAGGGCACAATGAAAAGCATAAAAAGAGAGACAATAGAATGATAAGAACAAAACTGTATTCTCATCAATATGCAAAAAATCAATTGGATTAACCAATACAATGAATATAGGCCTGCTTATATAGGCAAGGCCATATGGATGTACGAGCACACAATTATGACATGTGGCTCAATGAGAAACAAGGGTAGGTAAGAAATACTAGGGGTAGGTAGGAGAAATAATATAATATTCCACAAGAGGTGGATGACCCACCGAATGTGGAGTGTAACAGCAAAATAAGACCACAAAAGGTGGAATTTCTCCTACAAGCTCTATCCCTATGTGCACACTTCCCTAAGTGTCTCAAATCCAAACTACGAAGAGATGCATTATCCTAAGTTAACTTAAGTGTAATATTATCCATAATGAATATTTATTTACACCAACACCCCCCCTTAAGTGCAACTTAGGGGAATGAAGACTTAAGTCAACAATTCAAGATGGGTCCCAGCTACTAGGCCATGATAGGTACCCATCTACAATATACAAATGCAAGAAAAACCATGCAATGCAATCTCTCACAAACAGAGAAAGGGAGAAAACCCAGTGGGAAAAAACTCCCCCCCAAAAGAGAGATGAAAGTACAAAAGACTCTCAAAGAAGAAGGACAAAACCTCAAAGAGGAAAAAGTCCCCCCCATAAGAGAGGAAGGAGAAGTCAGCTGATCCCCCCTAATGACACATCCCGCACCCCTAAGAGAGCTCGCAACTGCTAGAACTTACTCTCAATGAAAGGTTTGGTGAATATGTCAGCAACCTGCTCCGTTGTAGGACAATACTGCAAATCAATGACCTGCTCCTGAATGAGCTCTCGGATATACTGCATATGAATCTCGATGTGTTTGGTCTACTGGTGTTGGACCAGGTTCTTCGAGATTGCAATAGCACTCTGATTGTCGCAATGTAGAACTGTCGATCGTGGAGTGGTGAATCCAAACTCTGTGAGAATCTGCTGGAGCCAAATGGTCTTGGTTGTTGTGTTAACAGCACCTCGATACTCGGCCTCAGTCAAAGAGAGAGCAATAGCATGTTGCTTCTTGCTCTGCCAACAAATGGGGCTCGAACCAAGGTGAAAACTGTAACCGGAAGTAGACTTATGATCATCAAGATTGCCAGCCCAATTGGAGTCTGTGTAACCAACCAAGCGAAGTCATGTGCCTACTACATAGTGAATCCCATAGTGATGTGTACCCTAGATGTAATGAAGGATGCATTTGGCGGCTTTCCAATGAAGCTCATATGGTTCCTGCATGAAGCGGGAAACCATGCCAACTACAAATGAAATATCAGGGCTTGTATGGGTCAAGTAGATGAGACTACCCACAAGCTAACGATACAAAGTGGCATCAACTAGTGGAGAAGAACACTCAGCCTCAAGCTTGACTCCTGAAAGAAAGGGAGTCGGGGCAGGCTTACAATCAGCCATATGAAAGCGTGCAAGTAGAACAAGAGCATACTTGGGCTGCGATAGTGTAATCACAAAAAGTGACTGTGAAATCTCTATCCCGAGAAAGTAGTGCAAAAGACCCAAGTCAGTCATAGCAAATCTGTCATGCAAAGCAGATTTGACCCTACTAATGATGGATGCAGTACTCCCTATAATGATCAAGTCATCAACATAGAGCACAAGTATCAAGTGAGGGTCATCCTGTCACAAAATATAGACATTCGGATCAGAATGACACCTGGTGAACCCTGCTGAGAGAAGAAAGGAATCCATCTTGGCATACCAAGCCCTAAGGGCCTGCTTAAGGCCATAGAGAGATTTCCTTAGTCTGCAAACCAAGGAAGTATCCTGGATGAAACCCTGTGGCTACTCCATATAAATCTCCTCATCAAGATCACCATGAAGACAAGCACTCTTCACATCCATCTGATGTACAACCCAACCATGAGTTGTAGCAATGGCAAGTGTCAAACGAACGGAGTTCATCTTGGCTATGGGTGCAAAGGTCTCAGTATAGTCAACACCTACAACCTGAGAGAAACCTTTCGCAACAAGTCGAGCCTTATACTTATCCACACTACCATCCGCAGCATACTTGGTCCGATAGATCCACTTACATCGAACCATCTTTCTCCCCTTAGGGAGATGGACTAAATCCCATGTGTTGTTCCTCATCAAGGAACTATACTCTTCCTCCATAGATTGGTCCCACTCAGGAACCCCTGATGCTTCCTAAAATGTCTGTGGATCAGAAGCAGTAGCAATGAATGCGTGTGAAAGATCCTAATGTTGTGATCGAGTTCTCCGTGTATCTGAAGGATCCCCAACAAGAGAACCCGCTGACTCAAGTGTTTGTCAAGCCCAAAGAGGTTTAGGTGGAGGTGGAGAACAAGGCTCCTCAACTACAAGTGGACCCTGTGGAGGTGTAACCCTACATGTTAGAGTTGAAGGAGTCTCATCATCTGAATCACTAGCATCACTATCCACAATGGAGGAAGGTGGAGGAGGTAGAGAGGCTAAGCTAGGAGAGCTTTCCTCAAAGTGAACACTCCTCTCAATGAACACATCATGTGTCTCAGGATCCATCCATCAGTCTATATGCCTTAACACCCTCAAGATATCCAACAAATATGCAAGGTCGACTCTGTGGTTCCAATGCCTTGCGTTTCTGCAGAGGTATGCGAGTCCATGCTAGAAACCCAAAGACTCTGAAATGTCTCACAATCGGTTTCCTTCTTGCCCAAGCCTCAAAAGGAGTAATTTCATGCAAAGCTTTGTGAGGAACCCAATTCTGGATGTGTGTGGCACAACTGATAGCCTCTGCCCAAAAGGCGGGATCAAGAGAACGTACATGTATCATACAACCAGCCATTTCTTTGAGAGTTCGATTCTTGCGCTCTGCAACTCTGTTTTGTTGTGGAGTGTATGCGACAGAATGTTGAAGATCAATCCCCTCAAATGTACAAAAATCCTCAAGTCTTTTGTTCACATATTCCCTTCCAATATCTGTGCAAAGAATCTTCACCATTTTCCCAGATTGCTTCTCCACACGAGTCTGAAGTCCTGAAATCTGTCAAATATTTCACTCTTATGAATAAGAAAGTAGACCCAAGTGAAGTGGGAGTAGTCATCAATGAAGGTGTTGGAAATGGGCCTACTACATCACTGTGAACAAGTTGAAGAACTTCCAAAGCTCTCCAAGCTTTCCCTTTATCAAACTTCTCTTCGGGATGCTTGCCCATGGAATAACCTGAACATACACCCTCTGAAAAACTGATTTGAGGTAGACCTATGACCATGTCTTTAGTGCTTAGCTGCTGAAGATAGCGGTAGTTGAGGTCACCAAACCGCTCATGCCATAGCTTACTTTCAGAATTTGAATGAGTAAGCAAGGCCCTAGAAGGTGAACTTGGCACAAAGTGGGATAATGAATAAAGCCTTGTGTTGTCATTGAATTGTCCCACTACTACCAAGGCATCATCATCAAGTTCCTTTACCACAACTGAATCTGGTGTAAACTCATCCTTTTTCCCATTTCCATAGTGAGTGATTTGGTAGATAGAGAGAACATCGGTAGGCAAGTTAGGAACATAGAGAACATTCTCAAATGTTCCATCATCCATGTCAGTTGAACCTTTCCCTTCAACCTCTACTTGTGTATCATTACCTATGTAAATGTGAGGTACCTTAGATGGCTCCAATGAAGAAAACTGCTCCTTTGTAGAACCCATGTGATATGAGGCACCTGAGTCAAGTATCCACTGCGATGAAGAACCTGTAGTAGCCACAAATGCTTGCCCTTTTCCCTTAGACTGTGAGGAAAAGGAAGGAGTTGAATCCTTCTTTGTGTAGGCGGATGGCAAGTTGATGTTGTTTTTCTTGAGAAGATTTGTCAACTCATCAACTTGCTTGGTGTGGCATCGATGCTCATCATGACCATACTTCTTGCAATATGCACAAGTTGGTTTATCCTTCTTAGGTGGTGTTCCCTTCTTGGAAGAGGATGAAAAAACTCCTTGTGATGGAGAGGATGATTGTCCTTTTTCCTATTGTGGCTTAGACCTGGATTGCTTCTTCTTCTTGTTGGAATCTTTGCCTTGACTTCCTTGATTCCCTTGATTAGCCACCAAAACCTTGGACTTTGAAGACTTGAGAAGCCCCAAGTTCAACAACTTAGATTGTTCCAATATCAACATTTCTGTGAAAGCATCAAATGAAGGCATAACATAGGAACTCCCCACTGTCAAACAATGAGTTTGGAAGCTAGACACAGATGCTGCATATTCCGGTGCAAGCTTGTCCAACAAGTTGAATATTAACTGAGCATCCTTTTTATCAATTCCACAATCCTTAAGCTTTGCTCTTAGCTCATTTGCTTTGGTGACATAATCTTGGATTGTATCAAAACTCTTGGGATCCAAGTTGGTGAGCTTATTGTCAATTTTGTAACCTCTGATTTCATCAACTTGACCATACAATTTCTGAAACATATCCCAAGGCTCTTTGATTGTTGTACACTTCTCAATGTGAAAAATGAGGTCATCTGATACATACTTGCGCAAAGTTCCAAGAGCCATGCAATTCTTAGTGAGCCATTCTAATTGAGCATTAGGATCAGCCTTAGGATCAGGTGTGCTGCTATTGTTCCATCTATGTAATGTGTGAGACCCTTTTTCATTAATTTGCTCCATACTTTAATTTTCCATGATGCATAATTATGTGGAGTTAAAGGTGGAAATTTATGAGGACTCATTGCAACAAAAATGAAAGAGCACAAGGAAAGAGAGGCACAATCACACAAGACACCCCCCCAAATTCACTCAATCAAAGAACCCCCCCAAAAGTGATGATTTGGCACTTTATACTTAGTGCGTGTACAATGGGCCACTTGCAAAAAATGGCAAAGTGGACTTTTGATTTCAATTTGACAATTGCCTCAATAAGGCCAAAAGAGACTCAAACTAATAGTGCAAGAGATCTAAACTAAGATCCAAGCAATTTACAAGTACCAAATAGGCCAAATAAGACCAATATCTGAAAGTACAATTTCCACTTAAAATCTCTGAAATCTGATCATAGATTATGAAAGTAGATGCAAAAACATGCACTTTCCCAAAAAATGGCCCCTAATAGGAGGTTGTATGAGCTCAAACGAGGCCTTTGAAGTTGCAGAATTGAGGATTAGACAGGTACAGCTGAGAGAATTCAAAAACTCCGAAACACCTATGCACCAAAACTAGAAAATAACCACACCACTATGAAGAGCACAAAAAATTGGCCCAAATAAAAAAAAATTGCACCCAAAAAGGAGCAAAATTGAGCAAGTTATGGGCCTCCAAAGTTGACCCAAAAATCCAAACTACTCAATGGAGAGGGGTCTAAAAACTTCCAAAGAAAATGCTGACTAGGCGCTAACTGGGTGTTGACTGGGCGTTGCTAACTGGGCGCTGACTGTGCGCTGCTGATGTACCGCCCGAATTGGGCAAAAAATTTCCTCCACACCCAAAAATTGATTTTTGCCAAAATAGGTCAAATTTATACTCGATTTTTATGGAAAAGACCTCGTGGACGCAATGGTGAGGTCGAAAACACTCTAAGATGCCTCCAAAAAATGCAGTCCCTCAAATCCAAAAATAGAAGCCTTCCACAATGTCTCCAAAAACCAATCAATGAAGCCCCAATGGCTCTGATACCATGTAGGATTTTGCCAAGATCAAGGGCACAATGAAAAGCATAAAAAGAGAGACAATAGAATGATAAGAACAAAACTGTATTCTCATCAATATGCAAAAAATCAATTGGATTAACCAATACAATGAATATAGGCCTGCTTATATAGGCAAGGCCATATGGATGTACGAGCACACAATTATGACATGTGGCTCAATGAGAAACAAGGGTAGGTAAGAAATACTAGGGGTAGGTAGGAAAAATAATAGAATATTCCACAAGAGGTGGATGACCCACCGAATGCGGAGTGTAACAGCAAAATAAGACCACAAAAGGTGGAATTTCTCCTACAAGCTCTATCCCTATGTGCACACTTCCCTAAGTGTCTCAAATCCAAACTACGAAGAGATGCATTATCCTAAGTTAACTTAAGTAAAGTGTAATAATATCCATAATGAATATTTATTTACACCAACAAAAATTTATCATTAAAATAATTTTTATTCATGTTTTCAACATTTGTGAATTGCTCTTTCACTTCAAAAAATTTCTTCAATTTGTTTATTGATTCTTATTCTCGCATTGCCACCTTTCCAAATCATTTTGAAGTTTTAAAGTTCATTGAGAAATAAGAAATTTATGGCCATTTTTGTGATTTGGTTTTAAAATGCTTTTTAAAATGTGCTTTTGAGGTAACTTTCCCACTTTTGCAATTTTGTTCATTTTTCTATTTTCTCCATTTTCTCCACTTTCCCTTGCAAACAAAATTCATTTTACAATTTTTCCACTTTTTCAATTGTTTCATTTTCCAAAACTCTCCACTTTCCCTCACCCACATTTTCTCCACTTTTTTCAATTTCTCTTTGTTCATTTTTTCAACTTTCTCCACTTTCCAATTCTCTTCGCTTTCCCTCGTGGGCATTTTCTCCACTTTTTCCAATTTCTCTTTGTTCATTTTTTCAACTTTCTCCACTTTCCCTCACGGACAAATTTCCATTTTGTGTTTTTTTTCACAAGACATTTTTCCACTTGTTCCATTTTCCAAAACTCTCCACTTTCCTTCGTGGGCATTTTCATTTTGAGGACAAATTTCATTTTGAGATTTTTCCACTTTCTTTTCACAAGGAATTTTGAGGAGACTTTTGTTTTTTTGTTCCCACAAAGCATTTTTGAGAAGTTTTTACTTTCTGAGGGAATTTTGACTATTTTGGCAAAATTAGTGCAAATGCACCCAAATGTCCACCAAACCACAACCTATGTATTTTAAGAAATTTTGGAAAACTTCAAAAGGCAACTTGATTATTTTTTGACGTTCTTTCTTTTTATGGTGAATTTTTCAATTTTTTTAAATTATTTTTAATTTTTAAATTTAAATTTTTATTTTTTTTAATTTTTTTTTTTTACTTTTTATTTATTTATATACATATTTTTATATTTATTTTAATCTTACTTAAAGTTTTATTTATTTATTTACTTATTGCTGACGTACATGAACTTGGGACCTAGGGACTTGGTGAGATTGTTGAACACTATAGGACACGCTATAACTCAAGCCAAAAAGAGGTCCTTATTTTGCTGAGAGAGCAAAATGGGACATGTTGTGTAACACACAACATTATTGTAGACGAACCTCATGTGACCCTATAGATTCAAACAAATCATTCGCAAGTATCATGGATTTCGAGATACAACCTATCAAAGTTTGACAATTTTTGCACTTAGGGCGCTCAAGGGACGATGTCGCTACGGTATGGTATTAAGCATTTGACTGGCTTGTGAGGCAAAACAAGAGCATGACTAGAGTAAAAATGCCTAATTGAATATGTTGGAACCGACGGTTCATGCCTACGATGAATAGATTGATAATTTGGCTCCATTGCAAAATGGCAATGGAGTCTACTTCTCCTATCAGAAGAACATGGCAATGGAATCATGGCAATGGATTCTACTTCTTTCAAATCAGATAAATGGTTTCATAGAATGGTTATGAAATTGTTACAAGTGTGGTTGTCGTTGCACCAAAAGATCAACCCGATAATGCCCGATACAACCACTAGACTTATAGAATCCACAGGAGGCGGTTAATCCATGTCACAAACCTGAGCACTGTGTTGCATGGCACAAGGAGACCAAGGGTGCACACCTTGCAACAATCCCCCCCCCAATGCAAATGAGGGGTTTGAACTTATGACTAAGCTCTGATACCACTTGTTACAAGTGTGGTTGTCGTTGCACCAAAAGTTTGACTTGTTAATGCCCGATGCAACCACTAGACTTATAGAATTCACAAGAGGTAGTTAAGCCATGTCACAAACCCGAGCACTGCATTGCACAATACAAGGAAACCAAGGGCGAGCACCTTGCAACAAAAATCATATAAAATTAGTGAACCATACCATCTAGCGAGACCAAATTCTTTACCTTCTCTGGTTATATACATTTTCAATGTTTAAATTAGCAGTAAAATTTTTAAAGAGAGGTCCTTAATGAGCAAATAGGTTTTCTTCATTTTTCTCATATTTTTTTTAATATTTTACTCATATGAGGATTTGCAAGTGTGTGAATTGTAAAGTCTAAAAAGAATTAAATAAATTAATGCAATCTAATGTCTTGTTGGGTTAAGTAACTTCGATTTTTTTTTGTCATGTTTTGGGATTGTAATTGTTCCTTAAACCATGGCAAAATATGATTCACCATCCATGTTATAATTGATAACAATACCACTATAGTCATTAAATTTGGTGAAGTTGCTAAAGGCAACCAAATTTAACACTTAAACTTTAGATGGAACAAATTATATCAAATCTCAAGATTATACAAATAACATGCTATTGTTCATTATTACATTCAAGATTAAAGTTTCAAAGAATGAAGTCATGCACATGAAGAACAAAGTATATCGAAACTCGACTTCTATTTATCAAAGTGTATGTCCATATACAAAAATGACGTAAATGCCAACTCAAACAAAATGTATGTCCATATATATGTAAATGTATGTCCATATACATAATATACATGCCAACTAGACATGTATGTATCCCAAAATGTCTCTATCACATCCTAAACTATTGTCCTCTTCGAAACTCTCCTTGGCTCTGAAGGAGCACAAGAAAAATCAAAACACAATTGAGATTAGTTATATTATAAAATTTACATTAAAAAAATTAACATAAAAATCGAGATACGTTGAACTATAATTGAACTCTAAATTTGAATTCTTGATTACCTCATGTCCACTTCTTCTCTTAGGATGGTCGAGAGTCCTAGAATATGTTTGTGGTAGAGAGGAAATGTCATCAAGATTTTTCGTAGACAACCTATATATGTTCACAAACATAACATTGATACAAGTTACCATATAATTGTCGATTATAGGAACATATATACTAAACACAAAATAAAATAAACACATGTAACTGAGGTGTCTCTTCTTTTGCTTCTTTAGGCATTGTGGGTGTAGTCAACAAGGATGTGAAGCCAACAATTTCTGTACATAAAGACGACAAGAATTTGAAATTATCAATCTATGTAGACATGTATAGTCATTATAAGTTATTTAAGTTATTAGTTCAATCATATTTACATTCAAATACCTTTCCCTTGTCTCTGATTGTGCTTCTAGATCCTAGATCGCTTGGCACTGCACTCGTGCTAGGTGTGTCCTACAAGAATAAAATAGATAAACATACATAAGTTAATGTATAATTTAATTAATGACAATTTGAATGACAAGTATGTATACAATAAAAAATGTAAACGATTGGGTGCAAAAATATATACCCAGTAGTTGTCAAGCCCAAATGAAATGGCTGAGAGTGTGGCATCATGGACTCATGATAACTCCTCCTCAGACATCAACTATTAAATAGACCATGTATATAAATATTAGTACTTAATATTATCTCTTATAAATATTCATTTAAAATAAAATGCACTATGAAATTACAAGTTAAGTCTTAGCACTATATTGTCAGTATATGATGAAGGTACCTCCTCATCTCTGGCATGCAAAGAATCCCCAAGGTGTACTCCAGTCCCTATCGTCTTGTTTGGTGCATCGTCCATATCATGCACCTCATAATTAGTTGTGTCTATGGGAGGATCAACAGGTTGTCCAAGAGGACCTAAGCATACATGATGACACATAATTTAAGTATGTGACACACAAATATGTGGAGCTGAGGAGGATGTGTCAGCGCCACCCGATCCACCACTAGCATCACCAAAAGGCCAAGCTAGTACCCCAACTTGAGAAAACAAAAGGCTACTCAAAGAGTGAATAACTGACATAGTCTATGACGTTGCCTCAAAATAATATCTGGATGATGTATTAGAGGTGGGAAATCAATGGGAGGAGGGGGAACATATGGGCCCTGCAATACTCAAATTGCCCAAGTCTATCCTGAGGCATACCTCCCCCCACACCTTGGAAAGGCTTAATGTCAAAGTAGTTGACATGCTTGCCCAAAACAAACTCAGCATACAATTTTTGATGAAGTAGAATGACACATTGAGATTGTTGTTGGGTGGTCTATCAAAAACCATCTACCAACGATCCCCAAAACAAATTACAATATCTTCATTTTGACACTATTTGATGGAAATTTTTATTTTTGTCACATCTACGAGCTATCTAGTGTGGAGATTAATAAAAAAGGTGAAAAATATCAGCTTTAGATATCTCAAGATCCTTCACTTCATCATAGGACAAGCCATTCACATATCTATCCCTCATGGCCTCTCGCCACAAAAGAACGACATTGTGCTCAGTGCTGACAGTTTCTAAATTGGCTATTATAGCATTTAATGTGGTTAACATCTCAAAAAGACAGGGGATTCTACTATAAACATTAGCAATGTCCCTCAATTGGTTCAAATTTTGACTAATTAAATATTAAATCGAGGGGGGGGGGGGTTCGGTAACGAAGGGTTTGGTGGTTGTGGATTGTCATTGTTATCACCCATTTTACCTGATTGAAGTTGAAAATTTGGATTTAATTAACAAATTTCAAACAACAGTGTATTTGAAATTTTTTTTAAAAACCTAATTTATATCAAAAAAATTGAAAAATAAATTTAAAAAGTGATTAAATGATAAAAAGACAAGGAAATTGAAAAAAATTCATACCTATTAGCAAGATTTTGTGAAAAGTTCTCCAAGAATCGGATATCGGGTTCAAATATGATATATGGTCACCTAAAATCGCAGAGCCCATGGGTAAAAATGACTCATGGGTTATCATAGTCGAGTACAAAATACCTACAGGGATCAGATATCCGATCTATATTGGTTTCAATACCTGAACCTTTTTTCGATTGGAATACTATATATATAATATATATTATATGTTATGCATTATATAATAATATATTTTAATATATTATATATTATAATATATTATATATTATAATATATTATATATTATAACATATTATAATATATTATATATAATATATTATATAATTTTATAATATATTATAATATGAATGTGACTTGAAAAAAAATAAAAAATGGCTCTGCGAATTTTACTGCGAAAATTTTCAGACCTCGAACTTTAGAAGTGGTTTTTTTATCAAACCAAGTATGCGATCTTGGCCTACAACCCGGGGAATTGGGCTCCCCCGCCTCAGGCTAACTCTGAATGACAAGTGGTGAAACCCATGAGGTTTCGAAAGGCAGTGGTGAAAAATCCTTCGTTTGATGGAAATGGTGTGCAGGGTAAAATGAATTACTGTCGCTAAGGAGGCACTTTCAAGTCATTCATCTCCAATAGGTTCAACCATTTGCAAGAATCTTGAGGAAATTTTTATAAAACCAGCTCCCCAGGTTAGGCCTCACCCCAAAAATGATATAGGCAATGGAAATAAGGTTTACAGGAGGTCGGGTGGTATTCACACCAGACCTAGGGCTTCTGTGGAAGAGGGCAAGAAAATTTTACCTCCTCCCAAACCCTCTACAGCTAAGTCGTTCATGAATATGAGCCCTAATTCAGAAATGGCGAATGTTTTAGAAATCAATGATAGTTTGGTTGAAAGGATTCAACAATCTTGCAAGGCATTCAGTGTTTTTGCAAGATGGCATGGACTTGGAGTCCCATCAAAGGCTATCGCAGATTGCTTCAAGTCTTCCTTCAATTGGATAGTAAGTATAGCTATCCTATCTGAGGGTTTTTTGTATATTGATTATGGAAATTTGAGGCATAAGGAAGAATTCTTAACAGGTAAATCACCAATTTTTAAAGGTTTTTATTTTATATTTTTAGAATGGCAACTTGATTTCAATCCAATTAAATTGAAATCTTTCAAGGTAGATAGACCAGTTATGATCCCTAACTTACCAGTAGAATTAATGGACATAGAAATTATTAGGAAAATAGATAATCACTTAGGAAAATTTGTAGAGATTTGTGACATAAATAGGAAATATTCTAATTGTGTATTGATAATTAACATGGATATTAGTGTGCAATCACTAAGGCCCATTGAAATTAGAACTAGGGAGTCGTCTTTCTTAATCTACCCTGAATTTTATAAAGGGCTTTTGGATCTAGACTAGGCATCTGGACCAGTCTCAGAATTCCCCCCCTCTCAAACGAACCCTAGAGTAATTCCTAATTTAGACATCTGTCTCAATTTGGAGCAAGGAAGGTTTGTGATCAAGGAAAACTCTTTGCCGACTAGGCAACTTGATGAGGTGGAAGAGGGGGAAATTATAGTAGACCAGAGCAGGGATGAAGGGAAGAATCCCTCTCCTCTTCAAACCCATGAGGATACGATGATGGATAAGCAAGGTAGGATTGCTAATCCAGAGATATCTCAAGTCAAGAAGGGGGAACTTATTCCTACTTCTGAGGATAGGAAGGAAGGGGAGAAGGGAGTCATTCCTATTATCCCTGATCTGGTCGCTGGTTTGGATGTTCAGAGAAATCTTAATGGCTCCTCCCAACTAGTGGAAGACCCCATTAGTTTGGATAAGGTTGATCGAGAGGAAGATCTAGCTCGCAAAGAGGAAGAGGTAAGTTGCATTATAAACTATTTATGTGACTCGGTTACTGAGGAAATTATGGAAAAATTGTTGGATGAGTTAGTAGACAAGGATGAACTTGATCTTCAGAAAAAATTGCTTAGAAAAGGGATTTTGAACTTTACTCATCCCCCTAAGGTCTCAGATATGGAGGCCCTTTTTATAGATTTAGATAACAAAGAAAATGAAACCTTAGGTATTGAACTTTGGGTTGGAGAAAAATCTACTCTCTAAGCTCTACAAAAAGAGAGGCAGGAAATCCTTATCAGAGCTAAGAGATAACGATGGTACTACAGAAGGTCAAGTTAAATTTACAGACATGTTTCAGGTGGGGAAGAGGAAGTTCCTTCCCACTGCACCATGAAAGTAGTTCCATGGAATGTTAGGGGTTTAAATGCCCCTAATAAACAAAGGATAGTCAAACGTTGCCTATCCATCTATAGTCTAGATTTAGTTCTGTTATAGGAGATCAAATTAGGGTATGTGGACTTAGCCTCCTTTGGCAAGCGACTAGGCTTCAGACTTATTACAAGGGCTCCAACCATTGGAGCCTCTAGAGGTCTTGCTATTATCTGGGATCCATGTAATATCAATTTCTCACTAATGGAGTCACGTAGCAATTTAATGAATGGGAGGGTTACTAACTTGAAAAACAACCTAGATTTTATCATTATTAATGTGTATGGGCCAACTCTTAATGAGGATAAAAAGAGAGTTTGGGAGGAAATCAAGGATTTCACTAATTCCCTTAATCAGTTTTGCATTTTAGGAGGTGACTTTAATGCAATTATGAATCAACATGAGAAATGAGGAGGCTTAGGTAAAAATTCTCGAGCAACTTTAGACTTTGTAGATTGGGTCCATCGATGTGGCCTGATATAGATCAATATGGTTAAGGATGCCTTTACTTGGAATAATAGAAGATTAGGTTTCAGTAATATAGCAGAAAAACTAGATAGGTTCTTTGTATCGGGTAGTCTCATTAACTTCTCTTATACCTTGGAAGCTTCTATTCTACCTTTCTCAAGATCAAATCATTTCCCAATCCAACTTGGCATTCTGGGTGATTTAGGCCCAAAAAGATGCCCTTTTAAATTCAAGAATATGTGGCTAAAGGATGATAATATCCTTAAGCTCCTTAAGGATTGGTGGAATGAGGCAGAGGTTTATGGGTCTCGGATCTATAAGGTAGTCAATGAACTTATGATTATTAAGTAAAAGCTCATCCTTTGGAATAAGGAGCACTTTGGCAATATTTTTCACAAAAAGGCTCGAAGCTGAGTTGGCTGAGGTAAATTAGAATGTGATGAGACAAGGGATGGATGAGGCCTTGTTTCTTAGAGAAAAGAAACTCCTTTTGGAACAAGAATCTATTCTTGCAAAAGAAGAAGTCTACTGGAAACAAAAATCTAGAGAGACATGGTTGGAAGAGGGTGAAAAGAATACCAAATTCTTCCACAATAGTGTGAGATATAGGAGAGTCATTAACCATATCTTTAAGATTAAGATGAGTGATGGCCTTGAGGTGCTTGAACCTAAAATCATTTCAAGGGAGGTTTTAGATTTTTTCTCTCTTATTCTCAATTATGACTGGAACCCTCATTGCTTAGTACAGGACAAGTTTATTAAGTGTATTCCAAGACTACTGAGTAAGGACCATACCTATAATCTAACTGCTAAATGAGAATGTGATGAGACAAGGGATGGATGAGGCCCTATTTCTTAGAGAAATGAAACTCCTTTTGGAACAAGAATCTATTTTTACAAAAGAAGAAGTCTTCTGGAAATAAAAATCTAGAGAGACATGGTTGGAAGAGGGTGACAAGAATACAAAATTCTTCCACAATAGTGTGAGATATAGGAGAGTCATTAACCATATCTCTAAGATTAAGACGAGTGATGCCTCTGAGGTGGTTTATCCTAAAATCATTTTGAGGGAGGTTGTATATTTTTTCTCTCTTATTCTCAATTATGACTGGATCCCTCATTGCTCAGTCCAAGACAAGTTTATTAAGTGTATTCCAAGGCTACTGAGTAAGGACCATACCTATAATCTGACTGCTAAATTTTCTTTAGCAGAAGTAGAAGCTCCTCTTATGTAGATGAGTCCAAACAAATCCCCTGGTCCGGATGGCTTCCCAACTAGTTTCTTTCAAAAATGTTGGTCCTTCTTAGGTGAGGAAGTGATGACAACTCTTGAAGGTATGAGGAACTCAGGTAATATCCTCAAAGAAATCAATAACACTTTTCTGGCCCTTATCCTGAAAAGGATAAAACCTGAGCGCTTTGATGAGTTTAGACCCATTGCCTTGTGCAACACCATCTATAAGCTTTTTTCTAAAACTTTAGCTAATAGGCTTCAGAAACTCCTTCCTCTTCTGATTAGTGAGGAACAAACAGGTTTTGTTCCAAGAAGGTCTATTTATGATGGGGTTATTATAGCTCAAGAGGCCATCCACTCTATCTAGAAGAATGGAACTCCTAGCATGCTCTTAAAATTAGACATTAGGAAAGCATATGACAAGGTGAATTGGAGATTTTTGTGTAGATGCTTAGAAGCTTTTGGATTTCCGTCTTCCTGCATTAATTTGATTTTTGAATGTATCTCAATGCCTAAATTCTCAATGCTGGTTAATGGCACCACTAAAGGTTTTTTCAGCTCCTCTAGGGGTTTGAGGCAAGGAGATCCCTTATCCCCTTTTCTCTTCATCATTATGGCGGAATCCTTGGGGAGAGTGATCTCTAGAGCTAAGGAAAACAGTCAAATTTCAAGTATTAGAATTACCAGCAACCTAGACCCTACCAAACATCAGCAATTTGTGGATGACACTATATTATATGGGCTTAGTGAGTTCGGAGAGGCATGGGCTTTTAATCAGATCCTAGATTCTTACTCTAAGGCTTCTAGCCAGGAAATCAACCCATCTAAATCTGAAGTCTTATTTTTCAATACTAGGGTAAGCTTACAACATGACATTTGTAGAATTTTGAATATTAATTTAGGGAGTCTCCCCTATAAGTATCTAGGTTTTCCCCTAGATAAAGGTAATGGGTCGTCAAATCTGTGGGATTCAGTAATAGATAAGATTAGAAGCAAGGTAGCTACCTGGAAAGTCAAGTGGCTATCCTCTGCAGGAAGAGCCACTCTGGTCAAATCGGTTTTAGCTGCTATGCCCATCTATCAGTTATCATGTATTAACCTGCCCCAGTCCAAAAAAGAAAATTTTGAATAAACATCTAAGACCTTTCTTTTGGCAATAGGAAGAAGAGAAGAAGAGGATCTCCCTTATGGCCTGGGATAAGATCTATAGGCCAAAGTCGAAAGGGGGTATTGGGATTAAGAATATTAAGGATCAGAGCAGAGCACTAGGGGCCAAATTAGTCTGGAGAATGTTTAGATTTCCTCACCTCAAGTGGGCTCAAATCTAATACTACAAATATCTCTGTGGCAGGGACCATTCTAGCCTCTTTGGGGACCCATCCCCTCCGAGAGACTCGCGTATTTAGAACTTTATGTTGGATTGCAGGAAAATTATCTTAGACAAATTATCATGGAATTTGGGCAATGGCGATAAAGCCCTTTTCTAGATTGATTCCTAGGGAGGATTCCCAATCCTTCATCAGAGTGCTAATCTGGAAACATCGAGAGTAGTGCTAGAATCCATTTGGTGTAGGTATATTAAGGATTACTTAATGCCTATAGATGGGGAGCTAGCCAAGGGATGGTCTTGGAGATCCCTTGATCATGTGGATATCCTTGCAAGGGAGAAACTTCTACTTCAAGATATTCTTAATAAGAGGATGGTTACTTTCAACTTGGGATTAGATACTCTTGTCTAGCATGGATCAAAATCGGGAGAATATACCTCAAAAAATGGCTATAATCTCCTCCTTAGTCAGCAACTTTCTGTAGATGGAGGAAATGGATTGAATACAAGATTCAATCTTCTAGCATCCAACAATGAAGTTTTTCCTGCAAAACACACACATGCAAATGAAAATATCTAAGCTAAAACACACACATGCATGCTATATAATCCACTCCATTGCACTCCTTAAACCAAGATCTTGTGTAGATAATATTGCTCTCAGAAGCACACACAAGAAGCTATGGTTTTTTGGAGATTCAAGATTATTGATGCAAAGGAAGCTAAAGAAAATGAAGTGCCAAGATGTTGAAGAATACAAACTTTCGACACATAAAGATGAGATGCCCAAATAAGAGAGGGGGCTTTGTTTAAATAGATTTTCTCCGAGCGAGTTCATGTTGTGGGATGAATATGGGATAATACAAGATGAGTGGTAAATGGTAAATGGTAAGTGGGAAATGGTAAGTGGTAGGAGGGGATATATTTAAGGGTTTTATTAAATAAATAGATAAATGTATATAAGGTGAATGCATGAAGGCGTATAAATAAATATGATAAATGTTTTATTTAATAAATTGAATGGATAAATGATGAGATATTAATAATAATAATATAATAAAAGATGCAAATTATGAATAATGAATTATGGAGAAATAATAGTCTAATAATAAGGACTCGCTCGATGTTCGAAGAAATGTGAAATTAAATGAGGACAAATTAATGGAAATTTTTATGTGTCTACATTTTGCCCCTCTTTGAAACAATGCAGTGTGTCACGTTGTTTCAAAGAAAATGATCAACTGATATATGCCCCAAAGGTGTTTTGGTAAGGATGATGATTGATTGGTTATGCCCCCTCGAGAGATTGATCGAATAGAATGATGGGGATTGATCTCTCGATAGATCACGAGAGAGAAGATTGGATGATTGATATTGCGCAAGTAATGAGATTGAGATGTACATTTGATGGAAATGTACAGTTGATGAGGTGTAACTGAACAATTGATAGAAATGAACAGTATAGCCAGGTTGATAAGCTGATTAAGCTGATTGAGCTGATTAAGCTGATAGGGATTGATGCTAGCACAAGATAAGGTGATCCAATGATTGATTGATTGATTGACTCCAGTGGCATTGAGATGGCACGAAGCAAGTTGGTTGAAAAAGAGATTAAAGATTCAAAGACATGCATCAGTTGGATAAAGTGTTTGATCGATCTCACTGCAATAAGAAGAATGAAGAAGATGATGAAAAAGATAGATGAAAAGGAGGATGAGAAGAGAAAAGTGATGATTATGAAGAATGATGAGAAAGAGGATATGAAAGGTGATGAGAATTCTTGTGCTTTTTAAGTGCTTGTATCATCATTGAGCTTATTATAGCAAAAGGCAAAAAATATTTGGATATCAATTAGATCCAAATGAATTAGTCACACCAATTGCGTGAAAGAAAACATATCAGACAGTAAAGGAATGCCTTAGTGTGTATCAGACCAATATGTCCTCAATGATCTTAAGTGATCATGTCCTAAGACGTGTCGTCATATTCCTAAGGAACATCCCGCAAGTAGCAAACAAGTGAACATGCCCCATCCTCACCTTTCTAGTCAAAGATATCCTGGAGATAAAATCTCTAGTTAGAGACATCCCGGAAAAGCTAAAAGACATGTCAACAAAAAGGAAAATAAAAAACAACCAAGAGAAAATAAGCAAACAATATGTTTCATGTCGAATGATTTTTTTTTTTGTTCATAGTTGATGGGTTCGGGTGTATAAGTTGATCAGATGTTGTCCTGTTTGCTCAATTTAAGTCTCGTCCTATCATGAGTCCGTTGAAGTTCCAAAGCTGCATGCTTGTCCAAAGTGTTTGTGTCATCATAATGTTTATTGCATGTTTTAGGAGTTTTATGATTTTGGGGGTTTTATGAATGTTTTAATTTTTAGGGTTTTATGAACGTTTTAATTTTTTAGGGTTTTATGAATGTTTTAATTTTTAAGATTTTTTCAGGACATTTTATGATTTTAAAGATTTTTACATGACATTTTATGATTTTTAATGATTTTTTCAGCACATTTTATGATTTTTAATGATTTTTTCAAGACATTTTATGATTTTTAATGATTTTTTCAAGGCATTTTATGATTTTTAATGATTTTTTCAAGACATTTTATGATTTTAAAGATTTTTTAGGACATTTTAGGTTTTTTTTAATGATTGTTTCACCGCATTTTATGTTTTTTATGATTTTTTCAGGACTTTTTATGATTTTTATGATTTTTGAATATTTGCCCCTAGTGTCTAGCAAGGCAAAAGGGATTTTGAGTGGATGAATGAATGAACATGACATGAATGAATAAGTGAATGATGGAGAAAGCTTATGTGATTGTCAAGGACTATCTCATAATAGGGTAGCACGTTAATCCAGGCTCAAGGACCATATATAGAAATATAAAGCAAGGTTATGGTGTAACTAATGTCATATGGTCCAAAGAAATGACCATGTCAAGAGGTTTGTTACATTTTATGTCCTTAGTTCGGATCAAGATCAAGGGATAGATTTGGCTAGGACGTAGATAGGATACACAATTCTAAGGGTGATAATGAAGGATAGGAGCTGAAGGGTGTGGATCAAGTACAATAAATATGACACACAAAGCCTGCAAAGGTCCTTAACCTTGTCAAGATCAAAGGTGGAAAAAGGGATATGGATGGATATAGAGTGAATAAGGGATAATGGAGGATGGGGGATAATAGATGGATGTACACAGATGTAACTTGCCCCCAGTGAATAGTGCAGGAAGATAATGGATTACACATGACGCCTGTTTGCTAGGTTTTCATCATGGTACTTACCCAAGGTGCCTATTTGCTAGGTTTTCACCAGTGGATGAATTTTTTTTTTTCTCTTTACTTTTTTTGATTTTTCACTTTTTTTTCTTTTCTTTTTTTTTTCTTTTTCTCTTTTTTTTTATTTTTTTCTTTATTTTTTTCTTTCTTTCATGTTTTTTTTTTTTACTTTTTGAACTTTTGAAAGATAATGGATACATGATAGGAGATATGACTCAGGAATCAAGTTGAGTACCCTTGAAAGATGTTTTATAATGATCCATGGCTATTGAAGGTATGCTCAAAGATGTTGATAGGATGATGGTAAAGGGAGATGAAATGGATGATAAGATGGAAAGGTTATATGGATTTATGCAAAGGATTGGATAAGAGGGATGGAAGGATATAACATAGGTGTTGGATAATGGATGGGATGTTGGAAGAATTGTGCATGGCTAGACGGAAATGCTAGCAAGATCAACATTGGCACGCACCTTGAGGGGTGGCAGGCTAGTGGAGGAATAGTGGATTTCAGAGTTTGTGATTTTGATGGAAAGGTTGAGGTGGATTTTAGGACACAAGGAGCCAAAATGGATGTAGGAGGTGAAATAGGTTTTAGGATAGTGGATGTGGGAGAAGCTGGGGTAGCAAACTTGAATGCCCATTTTGATTTTTCTTTAGTGTGCAAGTCCTGTACGAGTGACTTGGGAATCCACATGGTTCTTAAATTTTCATTCTTTTGTGATACTTTAGAATGCATTTCCTCGATGTTAAACTTGGGAAGCCATACACATTTTGAATTTTCTTCTTTCTTTGTGGGCCTTTGTGGTCTTTTGGAAATTTCTTTCTTTTGTAGTGTCTTGGAATGCATTGCTTCTATAAGCACCTTAGGAACCCATATGGTTTTTGAAATTTCTTTCTTTTTCTCAACGGGCCTTTGTGGCCTTTTGTATATCTCTTTTTCTTTTTGGATCGCATTTTTATTTGTTTTTACATGTCGACTAGATGGGACATGTTGATCCTTAAATGAATGTGGATTGTTTGACTCGTGACTTGTATGCTTGGCATCCAAATTGCTTGGAGAAGGAAAAAAATGTGTAGATGGATAGGAAAGATATGAAGGTATTTTGGATGAATGGAAGGTGCTTGAAGATGTGTGCCTTTATTGATCCTACATAAGGAATGGAGGGATATAGGGACCTAAAATAGATGGAAGGGGGGAAGGGGAAGGCATGTATTTGGATTTAATTGGATAAATGTAGGATTTATGAGGGATACCAACATCTTGAGAGTGAGCAATGTAGCCATTATAATCAAGATTTTCTTTTATATCAGGGGGTTCTAATATACCCTGTGCATGAATTTCTAACCCTTTTCTTTCATAATGCATGTTTTGGAAGATCTTTTTAACAAAGGGTTTCTTCTTACTTTTGATGCTAGAGGCAAGTCCACTTTGAGGTGGAGATGTCTTGCAAGGAATGATAGGATAATGAGAGGGATTTATGGGAATGATGGAATCTTGAGGCAAACATGGAGAATTATGACAAGGGAATAAAGGGATACTTTGATCTTGACATGGAAGAGGACCATTGGATAGAGTAGGAAGGGTGTTTGACACTTCATTTTGAATAGGATCATTTGAAAAGGTGGACGAGGCATCATGATCTTGCTTAGGAAGTGGATTAGGAATAGGATTTCGAAGGATGGTTTGCTCTTGAGATGGAAGGGGATCATCTTGGAAGAAATAGAAAGGTACAAGGGGATCATCATGGGATTCTAGGGAGGTAGGATCTTTTTCAACCATTGCATGGGATTGGAGAGTTTTGGTGTCTTGATCTTGATTTATGATAGAACTCATTTCTTCATTTTTTAGATTATCCTCTTGACATGGAGCCACTTCTAAGGAAGGGGTAGTAATTTCAATATGCGATTCTTGGAAGGTGTTCATGTTTTCGCATAATGGGGAAGCATTTTGGATGGGGCCTTCTAAAGTGGGTATGATTGGAATCGGAGTGCATGATGGTATAGGATCTAAGATATCTGAATCGTATAAAGGATTTGTATAAAAAAATGGATTAGCTTGGATTTGTACACTTGATAGCCCTTGAGGATCAATATGGGAAGTTTCACCATTAGGTTCATTGTTTGAAGGAGATGGTATTGATTGATTGTTGAGAATTTTTAGGAGATGAAGGCATCATGGAAGAGATGGAGGCCACATATGGAGCCTTGCTAGACATAGGTGTATTATTTTGATCATGTTTGGTAATGACATCTAGTTTCTCCTTAGGTGAATCATCAGGATCTTCAATTTTAAAGATACCATTATCAAGGAGGTCTTGAATCTTATTGTGTAGGGGAAAAAGCGAGACTAGGCTAACATGCCCTAATCCTACCTTTTGACACACATTGTGGAATATGAAAGAGCCTAGAGGTATCACACAATTGGCTACTTCTTTTTGTGGAAGAGAGAGCCACAGGCTACTTATTAGGGTTTCTATTCCTTTGTTGTAATTGAAAGATAAAATGATGCAAGTTCAATTCCTAACCCCAAAGCGCAAGTATGAACTAATAACAAGATTGCAGAATTGAAATTAAACAATGGAAAGCTGTAAACACAAGGACAAGGCAAGAATGCAGACGCGTACCCGGAGTCAAAATCTGAGTGAAAATGTTCGGGATGGGGGCGCAGGCGCCACTGTCCTGATACTGCTCCTGAAACTGTTGTTTTGCAACCTGAAAAGCTGTCGGAAATGCTGAAATTTGTTGTCTGACAGAGGGACCAGGGCGCCCCACGCCCCTCTCCTAGTCTTTTGCCCTGAAATTTGGTGTGTAGCTCAGTTTCTGTCTACTTCTACCGGATCCGCAACTTGCGACGTCGTCCGAATCCCGAAATCTGCACTTATATCTGAAAAGGTATGGTGGGTGGCTATATAGGGTTTTGCCTTAGTCAAACCCCTGCTTTGGTGATTTCCACCTCCACGAATAGCCAAGTTGTATTGTAAAAGTAGTGTGTGTGCAAACCTTGTGTGTGTGCAAGATCCTAAAATGCAAGTAAGCAAACTAGAGCAACCTAGAAAGTAAACCCTAATTGCTTGTAAATGATAATGTAAATGCTCCAAATAAAGATGCAAAGTGATCTAAAGCATGAATACAAATGATATAATGAGGCTTATGCAAAGACATGAAATCATACCCAACCCCAAGGGAGGGGTACAAGCCAATCTTCAGTCGGTGATCCCCTATTGCTCTTCAATGTCTTCAAAGCCCTAAATGGATGAATGAAATTGATGAATGCTTGATGGGTGGATGTTGAATGTTGTTGAGGTCTTCAAAGATCTTCTCTTTCACTACATAGAAGGTCCCTTAAACCAAAAATTCTGATCCTTTCAAATGAAGAAAGAGAGCTCTTATATATGAAACCCTAGGTCTTAATTTCAACTTTTGGCCAACCTAGAGATTGAATCTCCCGCCAATTTCTTGGGGTTAAGCTTTATTTTATGATTGGATTGCACTCCTAAAATTTTGGGAAAAATGTCCAGGACCATGTGCACTCCGGGCACCATGGTCCCGACAACTTTTCACCAAATTTTCAGGGCCGTCGGATATGATGATTTTAGAGAAAATCTCGAAGTTACAGCTGATTTCAAGATGTTTTGACCCTCGAAATCAAGCCCCCAAGTTCAAAATAGGACCTAATTAGGGTTTTTGATTAAATGATGTATTGGAGGAATAAAATAAAAGGGGCACACTTTAATGAAAAGGGCCCAACTTTATGATATGGGAGATGATAAAAATAGAACCTTAGACCTAATTAAGTGCTAAAGGGGAAATGCAATGCAAAATGCAAAATGCGCCAAGGCGAGTGCTAAACCAAGTGTGATTGTACCACCCTAGCAAGTGCGTACAATTTACGATGCTACATTTAGCCCCCACTTTAGCAGTCATATGAACACTACATGCATATGCAAGCTAAAGTACAGAAAAGTAAACATTATTTGAAAAAGGATATATCCATAAGTCTGTCGAACGAAGCCCCCAGCGGTATTTGCAACACACAATTAGGAACCACACCCTACAAAACACACATTAGATCACAAAATCACCTAATGCTTACTAAGGAAGGTGATGAAAATTCGAGGGTAGCTATATGCCCCCTCTGTTTCGGCTTGCTAATTTTAGTGAGTTGAAACAGGGTATCATGTTTACCACTTCGAATTGTTAAAGAATATTGATGACAAATGCTCACAAGAAGATTTGATATGAGATCAAAAACTAATGGAGAATCATTTGGTAAGAAAGAGGACTAAATCTCAATTCCAACACAACAAAGAGTGTGAGGATTTGAGAGTTCTCTAACACAAGATGAAGGATGTAAATGGAAACAAAATGCAAAGAGAAGAAAAGAAAGGAAAAAAGAATGAATACACACATTGGTGATCCATGAGAAGAATAGTGAGAGAGAAAACATGGACTTCTTGCCCCTAGATCTTGTCTAGGTGATCCATGGGAAAAGGACATGGAAAACTAGCCCCTAGAGTCTGTCTAGGTGATCCATGTAAGGGAGGAGAGTGAGAAAGTCTAGCCTTATGCCGCTAGTTCCACTCAACCTCGTGCATGTGTGTGTAAGGGAGGTTAGAAGCACCTAATAGGAGTCTATGCCCAAGTATGCTACAACCTGTATATGTATAGTACAAAAGCATGACATCTCGCTCTAAGAGTCTGTGCTCTGGTTCCGAGAATAATCACCTTGCATAAAAGAAAAATGGAGACATCTCGCTCTAAGAGTTTGTGCTTTGGTTCTGAGAATGACCCATTGCTCAAAAAGTGTAATGTTTATGTCATAAGTAAAGTAGAACAAGGATACCTACCTTCATCACAAAAGAAGATACCCCAAAAATGCAACAATGTCATAGATCCAAGCAAGAGAGTTTTGCACTCTTTAAGCAAGGATAAGATAGTTGAAAAAGGGATATCTTGTAGTATGTGTAAAGGAGATCCTTAGAGGAGAAGAGATCTTTGTACAAAAGACACCTATCCCTGAGAGGAATTGTCTTAGACAAATATAACATCTTCTAGAATAAGACAAAGAAGAGAATAAGAATGCAATACTTCCTTCTTTTGTGAGGTGAAAGTGATTCTTAATGAAGGATGACGCTCTTTTTAACCCAATTGGGAGAGTGAATTCATTATGGATGTATTTTACCAAGTGCAAAAGAGGTTGTAGTCAAGGACTTACACCTCTTGTGAGAGAGAATCCTTGAACAAACAACAACAAATGCATACAAGGAATAACATCAAGTAATAAAGTTCACACCATCCACGAAATAGGAAAAAGTGGATCCTTAGATAAAAATAAGGAAAGATCATTGCCTCCCAAGGATAAGGACAACGAGAAGGACTTACACAATCTTCTAGGGAGAGATTTAGACATAAGCAAAATGTACTACATACTCACATGAGTTCATGCAAGCAAGACATTAGTGTATGTAAAATGCTCCTCACAAGAAGTGGGTGGGATAAGAAAGAGAATACACATCTTCTCCCATATCTAGGAAAAGAGGATTCTAAAGAAAAGATGATCAATATTTCCACACTATTACCCCAAAGGGAAATTTTAACCATAAAAAGAAGAGATGTATGAAATCACTCTTGTCCCCATAGGAACAAGAGATAACATAGAAAATTAGGCTATTATGTTGCTTCAAAAATATGATTGCACTTGAAATTGTACCATCATGAATGATAATGAGCCCCCAGTAAATGAGCTACCAATGTCACATAATGATGAGCAACATAATAGCCATTAATGTTATTTAAAGACATGATAGACTAAATGAGGTATTTGAATATGACATGCTAAATGCTCAACTATAAGTGAGATAAAAAAACATGTATAAAATGATAAAAATTGAAGAAGAAAAGTCACAAGAAATCTTAGAAGAGGGATGAGTGTAATTTATTAGAGCCTTATCCCTGGAGGAAAGGACTTTATGATGAATAGGAGATAAAGATTCATAAGTGGATTTAGAAATTTGAGGGGAGTCATAAAGAGATTTGTTCATCGCCAAGATTTCCTTATGAGGGGAATGAGAGTTGATAGAAGTAGAAGATGAAGTGAGATCATCATCACTACTAAATATAGCATTCACATTGAGAGATGGTCTTTTAGATGCTTTAGTGGGCTTAGAAAGATTATATCCAAGTCCAAATGAATATTCATGCATGTTATATTCTAAAGGAACTTTAATTCCTTGTTCATTTGTGCCACAACCATTTCCACTATAGCCACTCTTAGCCAAAATGTGAAAACCACGACCATGAAGGGATGCTAAATCAAAGAGGGATGGTGATGCCCCATAGATCTCAGTGCTATTTGTATTAGAGGAAGATGTTGAAGAGTTATTTGAATTGGAGGTAGCCACAAAGTTGTTACTGAATTGCTTAGACAAAGTGGGCTTCTCTTTAGTTTCTTCCTTAGATTTTCCCTTCTCAATCTTAGGCACTCTATATTCTCCTACAAAAGTAGGGTTAAAGTCTAAAGATCCCCAATCATCATCCAAGAGAGCCTTTTTGGGAGAAAAGATATCTTTGGGAGAAGATTCTGATTGAGTAGAAGGATCAAGAGTACTAGAGGGGACAAAATCCTTAAAGGAAGTAGATGCATTTGAAGTGGTAGAAGGATTGGAAGTACTTGAACAAGAAGATCCAGTTCGTAATGGTTCTTGAAGATTAGTATCAGCTAGCAAGGTGTATGTTATATTGTCATAAATGAATTTGACTCGCCCATGCAAAGTTGAGGGGACAGCTTGCATACTATGAAGCCAAGGTCTCCCTAATAGAAGATTGTAAGTCAAATTACCAGAGATGACATGAATAGGTGTAGGTAAAGTAACAGGACCTACTATAATAGGTAAGATTATGATACCCAAACATTCTTTACCAACATTATCAAAGCCTCGAATAGAAATAGAAGAACGTTTAATGAGAGAATGATCTACATTAAGCTTGTCCAATAAATCAATACTACAAACATTAAGGTCAGATCCATTGTCCACAAGGGTTCGTCTTATATCACTTTCATTGATAATAACTACAATCATAAGAGGATCATATTGATTTTGAATTTCATGAGAAGGTAACTCATCTTGTGTGAACACAATTTGAGCTTTGGGTTTGCTTGTAGAATCAATCAGGGAAGCCATGTTATTATTATTATTATTAGGTGTCACTGCAGGTGGGACATCTAAATTTTTTAAAGCATCTTGTAACATCCCATGATAGGCAGGTGAAGTTTGAACTAAATCCCAAATAGAAATCTTTGCCGGAGTAGTTTTAAGTTGTTCAATAAGATCATAGTCCTTACTAAGCATTTGTGAAATACGTGGAGCTTGCGGAAGAATTGGTTGAGGATTAGGAAGAGAAACTGGAGTAGCAGGAGGAGGATTAGGCTGCCTATTATTTCTAGTATTATAAGTATGGGCAACCACAATATAACTCTCTCTAGTTAATTGCTTGGCATAACTATAAGGACGTATAGGTTTTATTCCTTGCACAGTGATGATAGGTTTATTCAGAGTAAGAAAGGAATCATGACCATACCCTCCTTGGACAGTAAGGAGAGGTGATTTAGGAACTTGAAAGGTGGGAGAAGGATAAGCACCTTGGACTTCAAAGAGAGGCTTATTATGCTCATTCAGGTTTATCATGTTAACTAATTTAGAAGTTTTTTTCTTGTCTAAAGATTTCGATAAAGCCACAAAGTCATCAAGAGCATCATCCAACAAAGCATGATCATATCGATTAAAAGGTTTATCTTTTGATTCAAAAGGAGACATCTCTTCGTAGAGGGGATCATTGAAAACAACCCTGTTACTAGATTTAGTGGAGGAGTTGATAGGAACGTACCCTTGAGAGGAATCATTTGACTTATCTTTCTCATCACAATGAAATGGCATAGTAACAATGTTTATGAGTTTTTGGTAAAATGAAGGTTTGGTATCTTTAGGGTTCAAAAACTCATCTAAAGCTTCATCTAATTCATCTTGGCTATACTCATAATCAACATAATTGCATACATCATCATAAATATGAACATCTTGCAAATAAAAATCTGACATTTTGACATAAAAATTGCATAAAACTTAAACACACAATGCAAAGAAACAAAGAAACACACTCTTTCTTTTCCCTCTTTTTTTTTTTTCTTTTTTTTTTTTTTAATGAAAATGAAACTTAAATGAAACACACTAAATCTAGATCTAGATCTAACAAATGCAATGCAAGAGAAAGCAATAATAAGTTTCACATTGGGTTCACCAAAATGTGTAGGGGAAAAAGCGAGACTAGGCTAACATGCCCTAATCCTACCTTTTGACACACATTGTGGAATACGAAAGAGCCTAGAGGTATCACACAATTGGCTACTTCTTTTTGTGGAAGAGAGAGCCATGGGCTACCTATCAGGGTTTCTATTCCTTTGTTGTAATTGAAAGATAAAATGATGCAAGTTCAATTCCTAACCCCAAAGCGCAAGTATGAACTAATAACAAGATTGCAGAATTGAAATTAAACAATGGAAAGTTGTAAACACAAGGACAAGGCAAGAATGCAGATGCATACCTAGAGTCAAAATCTGAGTGAAAATGTTCAGGACGGGGGCGTAGGCGCCACTGTCCTGATACTGCTCCTGAAACTACTGTTTTGCAACCTGAAAAGCTGTCGGAAATGCTGAAACTTGTTGTCTGACAGAGGGACCAGGGCGCCCAGCGCCCCTGTCCTGGTAGGACCAGGGCGCCCCATGCCCCTATCCTATTCTTTTGCCCTAAAATTTGGTGTGTAGCTCAATTTCTGTCTGCTTCTGCCGGATCTGCAACTTGCGGCGTCGTCTGAATCCCGAAATCTGCACTTATATCTGAAAAGATATGGTGGGCGGCTATATAGGGTTTTGCCTTAGTCAAACCCCTGCTTTGGTGATTTCCACCTCCATGAATAGTTAAGTTGTATTGTAAAAGTAGTGTGTGTGCAAACCTTGTGTGTGTGCAAGATCCTAAAATGCAAGTAAGCAAACTAGAGCAACCTAGAAAGTAAACCCTAATTGCTTGTAAATGATAATGTAAATGCTCCAAATCAAGATGCAAAGTGATCTAAAGCATGAATACAAATGATATAATGAGGCTTATGCAAAGACATGAAATCATACCCAACCCCAAGGGAGGGGTACAAGCCAATCTTCAGTCGGTGATCCCCTATTGCTCTTCAATGTCTTCAAAGCCCTAAATGGATGAATGAAATTGATGAATGCTTGATGGGTGGATGTTGAATGTTGTTGAAGTCTTCAAAGATTTGCTCTTTCGCTGCATAGAAGGTCCCTTAAACCAAAAATTCTGATCCTTTCAAATGAAGAAAGAGAGCTCTTATATATGAAAACCTAGGTCTTAATTTCAACTTTTGGCAGACCTAGAGATTGAATCTCCCGCCAATTTCTTGGGGTTAAGCTTTATTTTATGATTGGATTGCGCTCCTAAAATTTTGGGGAAAATGTCTGGGACCGTGTGCACTCCGGGCACCATGGTCCCGACAACTTTTCACCAAATTTTGAGGGACGTCGGATATGATGATTTTAGAGAAAATCCCAAAGTTACAGCTGATGTCAAGATGTTTTGACCCCCGAAATCAAGCCCCCAAGTTCAAAATAGGACCTAATTAGGGTTTTTGATTAAATGATGTATTGGAGGAATAAAATAAAAGGGGCACACTTTAATGAAAAGGGCCCAACTTTATGATATGGGAGATGATAAAAATAGAACCTTAGACCTAATTAAGTGCTAAAGGGGAAATGCAATGCAAAATGCAAAATGCGCCAAGGCGGGTGCTAAACCAAGTGTGAAATTGTACCACCCTAGCAAGTGCGTACAATTTACGACGCTACACTTATGTTTTAATTCCATGCAATCTGAAGTCTTATGTTTGTTATGTCTATGATATTCACAATAATTGCTCAAAAATTCACATCCCCATGTAGTCTTGTTAGGCAATATGATAAGATTGTGCTCAAGAAGCTCTTTCAAAGCTGACTCAATAGATTGCCCCAATGGTGTAAACTATCTATCTAGGGGATACTTAGAACAAATGCCTTGTTGTCTTAGTGAAGAATTCATGTGATCTTTCTTGAGATTTGGCTTTTGATTTTCAATTATTTGTTGTTCCACCTTATATAGTTGTTTTAGCATTCCTTGAAGTGTGTCACTATTGATATCACGAATTTGTTTCTCAAAAGGGGTCATTGATTCATTTTGTTGAACTTGAATGTCATATATTTCTCTCTTGAGATCTTGAATTTGTTGGGCCAAAGTAGCCATTGATATTTATGATAGTTTTGATCTTTGACCTAGGACAATGTATGAGACTCTAGGTATGACGCAAACCCTAAAGTGCAAAGGGGGAACTATATGATATAAGTGAGATTAGGATGTGGTAAGGATCAATGCAAAAATTTTAATCTATGTGACATGATTGAGATGGGAATGTGCTAAAGGGTTGATGCAAAATGTGATCTATATGATAGGAAAGTGATGTGCAACTAAACCTTAAATGGGATATGAGAATGAATGATGCTTGATGCAAGGACTAAGGATACTCTAGGTCTGAAAATATTTCCTATGTGGGATTTGACTTGTGCTATGATGGATAGACACAAGGATAAGTTATCAAAGAGAGGGCATGCTATGATAGGAGATGATGAACTCCAAGCGGAATACCAACTCAAAGACACTGATAGATTCCCTAACTCAAGGAAGATGCACCTCAAGTGATAAGAGGGATTGATGATCAAAAGTTGATGTCAGATCTAAGATGAGAAATCCTAAGTGCAAGCAATGTTTTTGGTTTTTTTGGATTTTATATTTTTTTTGGATTTTGGTATGCAAATAATAATGAAATGCTAGGACCAATGATGAAATGACCTAAGGAACTTGTGTAGGGTTTAAGGTTATGTCCTAAAGGAATTATGGAAGGCTATGCAAAGATTATGGGTATAATCAAGGGGATTATGCATGGGTTTGATCTAGGGGGATATGCAAAGACTAGGTATGATTAAATAAGATATGCAAGGATGAAAGGTGCAACTAGGTGAAGACTATGCAAGGATCGAAAAGGGTATGAGAAACTATAATGATGTGACTATGTGAGGACCTAAAAGATCAGAACTTCAAAAGCGATGTCTCAAGAGATTTGAAATGATTGTTTTGAGAACACAAGTTCAACGTTTCAAGGACAATGTTGTTGTACAATGTGGATGGATACTTCAAAGCTTAGACCAAGGTTTTTTGTAAAGTGTTTCAATTTCAAGTGTGGTGTTGATTATGAAATGTTCTTGTTTGTTTGTGTAAATATTCAGAAAACATGGTAGACAGAATGTTTGTTTGATTTTGCAATAAAAACACATTCAAGCACAATCCTAAGGTTGGCCAGGACAATAGTTATTGAATCTCACTTGGGGGGTTACCTCAAGCTACGCAATTCAGAGCGAATACTTAGATGCTTGACCCCACTGGCTCCACCCTTGGCACTCACTTCTTCGGGGCAGCCAAACATTAATGGCGAACTTTGTATCTCTACTAAGAACCGTAAGAATGTGAGCCGCTTCAAAGGTCCGACCTCCAGCGTCAATAACTAGAAGGTTTTTGGCTTCTAACACAAGAGGTGTCTAGTAAGGGCATCCGTTCGAGCAACCATACATGCGGCGGCGTATGCTCCATTAAGGAAGGCTCCCAACCTATAGAGGTTGCGCTCTATAAGGTTTATGGGGAGACATGCCGTCGGTATGAACTAATCAGCACTCGTTGCTTGCAACTTTCGTCACAAACACATTTATTTATAGTGGTTCGGAAGAGCTTGGCTTTAGCCCATTACCACTTGGGTCGTTCCCTCTCACCAAGCCTTAAGGGCTTCTCGGGAGGCAGGCCCTCTAAAAGGTAAATACAAAAGAGCCTAATGCTCAAAACACGAAAGACATTGGCTAATTTTAAAACACCAATTTGAAATGTGATCTAATCTAAAAATCATACAATCTATTTTAAATCACCATTTCTTCGACATGCATCCTACATCAAGATGACATTAGTAATTTCAGGAAATTATATTTGACACACGAGAATAGATGCTCTGCACAAGACAAAATTCAAAAGATCAGGCTCCCCAAATGTAAAAAAGACTTAACAAACAAAAACAAACCCAATAGCTAACAAAAAATAAAAATAACAAATACTTAAACCAATAATGAAAAAAAATCTAGGCTAAAAAAGATCCTTTTCTAGGTTAATTAAAGAAAGAATTAAACTAAAATTTAATTAACAAAATCTAATATAAAAAAAAGCTAAAAAATCAACTAATCTAAGACATGAAAAACTAATCTGACTAATTTAAAAATTTAGTCTAACTAGTTAATAAATTAATCTACTTAATCAAACTACAATAATTAACAACTAATCTAATTAAAAATCTAACTAAACTAATTAACATCTAATCTAATTAAAAATCTAACTAAACTAATTAACATTTAATCTAATTAAAAACAAATCTTAAAAAAAAAAAAAAAAAAATCCTACAATCTAATTTAAAAAAAATAAAAAATCTAAAATTTACATCCAAAAATAAAAATCTAAAATCTAGCTTTTTTTTTTTTTTAAATAAAAAGAATAAAAAAAATTCTAAAAACCAAAATCCAAAAATCTTATTTAAAAGGAATTAACTAAACTGAAACTTATTAAAAAAAAATCTTAATAAAAAAAGAAACTAAACACACATTAAAAGATGGAAGATTTCTTTTTAAAGACAAGAGACGCAAAGCGTCATGTTCCTGTCGAGAGGAGAATAGAAAATGTATGGATGGTAGTGGGGAGTGTTAATGTATATGGTAGATATAATGGTAAAGAACAACAAAAGTTAGGTGTCTGTATGATTGAAATGTAGATGGGAGGGGAGAAAAGGAAAAGTTGTATGGTGATCTTATGTTTTGATTAAAATCTGTTTGATTTAGTTAGAAAGTGGATTTAATTTTTGTTGTAAAGTAATTATATATGATATATAATAATAGTATATTTATATTAACTAAAATTGAATATCTTGTTTATTGAAGGAGGTATAATGAAAATGGTGCTTTTTAATAAGAAATTAAAAAAAGTTAATATCAAGCAATATTAACTCCTATATTTCATATAAACATTTTGAAATATTATTATGTTCTGTAATAACATTGTATCAAATTGATGTGTATCATTATTTATAAATCACAGACCTTTTTTAAAAAGAAATATAAAAAACAAATATTTCATATCACTGAGAACAACAGATTAAGAATGGTAGCATGAATATTTGGAACAGTAAATTTATTAATTTAGGCATTTTTGTTCTTGTAAAAGACTCTTTTTCTTCCGTGCAATTGTATAATACTAAGAAAGAGGAGAAGTCATACAAGTATCAATCCAGAACAGTGCTTAAATTTATCTGTAGCAGTCACAAGGATATATCTCTTGAGCAAGACTAAATTGTATATATGACCCTTGTCCATGGGATCGATAGGCAAGTCTTTCACTATGCCAAGTATGTGTAATTTGATTGTGGTTATACATAATGACAGAAAATATGTATTTACTTGAGTGGATCCCCATTAAATGGTCCCCCTATCTGTTTCATATAGGATGCATCCGCACTGTAGCAGGAATCTGTTGTACTCCTGCTCAAGGCAATTGAGGGGGTAGAGCTCGAAGTCCAAATGTTGCAATTGAAATTAAGTCGATAAACCTAATTTTTCCATTGATATAAAGATGGGGCAAAGTTCATGCAATGCAAATCAGACGTAGCCTGTTGCATCGAACTAGATGGTGCTTAGCTTAGTTGTGTTCTGAAGTTACGTATGTGCCCTGTTATTTAATCAATTATGTTATTTATCAACAAGGGAGTAGAGTTTTGTTTCTATTTTGAACGAGAAGTAGATCTATTTTGAGGGCAACATGGCCAGATGAGAATCTTTAGACTTCTCATTATGTCCAGAGTGCTCTATATTATCATGAATACCACTCGAATAATTAAGTTTAAACATGGGTTTAATATCTCTAATGTAATCTCTTTATATTTTGTCAGCTTACCGCATGGATATTAATGTATTACAGTTCTCATTCAGTGTTGATCTTATAAGACTAATCGTATGATACCAGTCCATAGATACCATGCCTAAAATGTGAACACACTGAAAGAAATGAGCACACTAGAATTGTTGAACTTATAGCGTAATTTATGACTTTAACTTTATTATCAATATATGGAAATTTTGGAAACAAGAAGATAACAAAATAACTAAAATCACCACTACATCATAATATAGAGATAAAAAGTAAAACAAATAGTGAAAAAGGTTGAAATAGCCATATGAGTACATTATATGTAAATTCAAATAATGTTACAGAAATGCAGAGCAAATGAGAAGAACTTATCTTTAAGACAACTGAGACTATTCATGTTAGTGATCTTCCATTATAAGGCAAAGGCTCAGTGAAATCCAAAATTACTCCACTTTGTTCTAATTCTAAGTAGTAGGCTACATAGCTGTACTTTTTAAAATATACAAACATACATGCTGTACTTTTTAAAATATACAAACATACAAGACTGCTTTCTGTCACATGATTTGAAAGATACAATAGCAGACTTAATTATAGGTAATCATAGAATTTGCTGAAAATTTTTAGTTCCAGTGAAATAAGAAGACGTGAATGTTCTTAATTTGTGGAGTCAAAATTCATGCTATAAAAGTTGTAGCTGCTGGCATTTGCTGTGTTCGTATTGAGATTGTAGCAAAGAGTCGAAGACCTACAAAGTGGGTAGACAATATTTAATAATATGAGAGAGAAGTGTAAGATGGTAAATCTGAGAATAAGGGGAGAGGAATGTGTTATTTGATGAAGGTGTTGTAAGGAGGAGCAACTGCTTACCTGTGTTGTATGTTTCTGGATTAGTGTGTGGTGGCAGAAGTGTGGATGATTGTATTTGTTTGGTTGAGAGTGAACTCTCCTTGGGCAGAGAAGTCACGGAGAACTTCGATCACTTTTGATTTGTCGTTTATGTAATCCTGAGGTGATAACTCTTGTAGAGTGGGCATTAGCTGGACTGCTATAGTCTTCTCTATGATGCAATTGATTTTCTGGTCAGGAGCTGTTGTGAGAGTTGACTTAAGGTGCAAGGAATATTCATGTTTGATGTCCTTTTGGCACTTTGGACAGTAGGCAGTGTTGCCATGGAGCATGCCGAATGTGTCAAACTTGTATTTGCAGGCAGTGCAAGAAGCAATGAAGGGGTTGGAGAATGCATTTGTAATAGTTAATTTCCCTGTGACCTGCAACCATAAGAAGGAAACAATTATATAGCTGCCAAGACGATGGTTTGTTGGCAAACATATGCAAACTGTGGAACAATACAAAAGGCATGCAAACTGTGTAAAATTTGGTTTTTCTTACCTTGTTGGTTGATTCGATGAGTGTTGTTAGCTTTTGCAATGTTCTTTTGTCTTTGAGTGTACAAATGAATGTAGCAATGCCTGTGCGGAATGCATTTTTGAGATCAGTTCTTTTCACAATGTTTTTGAACAACATTTGTGGAAGCTCATTACTTTGTAGTTTGTTCTCTATTTCTAAATAGTGTTGTGTGAAGTTGGCATTCATCCATAGCTGCAAAATAGGAAAGAAAATACATAAGCATGGTGTGTAAAGGGAAAGTAAAGAATGATGGAGGTTGGTTTGAAAAAAAAGCAGAGATAAGGGAAAGAAGTGTGAGAGTTGTGAACCTGAGCGTTATCATTGTGTGCATCTTTTATTTCCAAAGTATATTGTACACCAGATCTCTTTGCTGCAACTACCAAAGCGCCTATTGTGCCAATAGGATAGTCACTTGAGTTATTTAGCAAGTGCTTGATTGTGGTGTTTGGGATGAAGTTGTAGTCATGTAAAATACGTGGAATTACTTGGAGAGTGCTTGTGTCCTTGAGGAGAAGTACACAGTCACAATCACCTCTGTCGTAGTCAGTGCGTGGAACAACGTCAAAATCTGATATAGAGAGGCCCATGCCTACGATGATTTTGTCTTCAAATTTGTGTAGTAAGTTGTTGCTGACAGTGAGGGTTATTGTCATTTCACCCTTCAAATCTGTGAGGTCTGCACGAAGAACTTCTCTAGTCTTGTTCACTTTGTCCAATGTTGCTTTGTAGATGACAAGAACATCTCCTTGAAAATTGTTTCCTGCTTTTCTGGCGTTTAGGTCGTTGATTGATAATGAAATTTCATTGTTAATTTTGGACCTGTGCAAAGAAGGAAGAGTATTAGTACTATAGTAGTAAGGAAAAAGAGAATGTGTAATGTTTAGATAGTGCATGTATATTACCTTTTGCTTGTGTTCTTGTCCATTATCTTAGACTTTGGTGCTATTGTTGTATGTTGTTGCATTCGTAATGCTGCAGAAAAATAGTAGAGTGTTCAGTAATGATTATGTTATTTGCGTATTTTTGGGAAGGAAAAAAAAGTTGTAAATTGTGAGTGCTCTATTGGGAAAGTGAGTTTTGTGAAAATTTTTGTTGAATTTTGCTTGTTTGAGGCGGATTGATTGAATTTTAAGGATTGTGAATTGTTAGAATAGCTGCGAGGTGGTCAGTCCAATATGCTTCCATCCTATTAATGGTGCATATGTTAGTAGTTGAGTTTGACCATATGTGATCAATTAGTGGCTTATTTATGGTGTGCGTTTCTTTTAAGAGTAAATGTATATTGTACTTTTGCATATGTTTCTCAAGCACTTGTTTGGATTTGGTTTGTGTGGACATGTCAATATCGAGGTCGCCAACAATGTAGAGTAGTGTATTAAGGTCTATGATGTTTAGTATTTCATCAATAATTGTTGTAATTTGTGTAATTGGAGTATTTGGCTTTGCATAAATATTGCAAATGTTTAGTTGTGTAGTTGATAATATTATTGTTAGTGTAATTGCTTCGATATTAGTGGAATGATGTGTTTTGGATTTGGAAATAGGATACTTTGTATTTGTTAATGTTGAGATTCCATGGACATTATACATTGTATACATATTAAAGTGGTTGGCTAGAGGATTTGTTTGAGATGGATGTATGTGTGTCTCTTGTAGGCACAAGATGTCTAAAGACATTAAGATCTTGTCATTGAGTATGTCGAGTGTGTGTGCCTGTAAGGTACGTGTGTTTAGTGTGCATATTTGCAGGTGGTCAATGTTGTTGGAACAAATAAGTTTGTTGTCAATATTCCATTGTGCAGTTGAAAGTAGACGCAACATTTCTATGTGCACTTTTTTTTTAACTTTAAAATTTGCTAGAGTCAATGGGTGTATGAGGTATAATTTATCAAGTGTTTTAGTTCGTGATAGTGTTGTGTATGTTAAGCCATGTTGTTTAATGCCAGTGGGGTCAAATGCCATAGCATCCATTGTAAGGCCTTGTGATCGATGTATAGTACGTGCACATGAAACTTGAATTGGAAATTGTTTCCTTATTGTAGTGTGTGGTTGTTTATTTAGTTTTTGTATTGCTTTAGTTATACGGAGTATTGGAGTCCAGTTTGTTTGAATGGTGGGATTGTAATAGGGTGCAAGTTTTTTGCGTTGTTGTATTCCTACTGTTGGGTCATTGAAATCAATCCAAATGATGTCAATGTGATTGTGTTTTGTATATATTTTGAAGATTCCATCAGATCCATTGACAAGGCCATCTTGAGTATTGTAATTGCCAGCATATATTTCAACTAGTATATTTGGTTTGACGTGAATTTCAGAAGGCAAAGTAGTTGTGTGGTCATACAAATGAATTGTGTATATATTGGTTTGTTGCTCATCCAATGCATTGAGGACAATTGTTTCTCCTGGAAGTTTTGTTAGCATTTTATTATTGTGCTTGTGTACATCAACTTTTCTATAGAAGAGGTGAGGTAGTGTTGGGTCAACTGGTGGTTCCTTTAAGCAATGTTGATTAAGATAGTCAATGTCATCACTTGTTTGTGCAGCGACACGCATTTTGTTTAAGATATAGATGAAAGTTTCATCTTTTTGTCGCATAGTTTTTGTTAGTGGGTAGCACTTGACATTGTCTATCCAGAAATTATATGGCAACAAATCTGTAGCAGTTGGCTTGTTTTCAAAGATAATGGAGTCAAGTACTGGTAGTGCTTGGTAGAGGTCACCACAAAATATTGTGTCCAACCCACCAAAGGGTGTTGTGGGTGTTTGCATTATGTCACGTAAACGTTTGTCTATGTAACGGAGGAATGTTGAGCCAACTAAAGATATTTCATCAATTAGCAGGATGCGTAATTGGCTGAAGTGTTTTGACATTGTATCTAGAGTGTCAGTGCTAAGTGGTACAAAGTTTGATTTGTTGAAAGGTATGTGGAATGTTGAATGTAGTGTAGTTCCACCAACATTGAATGCTGCTTTTCCTGTATATGCAGTGAGTAGTCCTTTTGGTTTGTCTGGATCATTGTCAATGGAAGCACTGTAGAGGCGGAGAAGTGTTTGGTAGATAGCTTTTGCTGTGAATGTCTTTCCAGTTCCTGCTCCGCCAGTGAGGAATAAATGCAAAGGCGTTTGCATGTTTTTCATCTTTTTAATGGCAATGTCTTTGACAATTGCTTGTTGCTCTATGTTTAGCATTTGTCTTAATTTGTGGTATTCATTGTTATCAATGATTTGTGTGTGCTTTGCAATTTCAAATGCACCATGGACAACTGTATCTGTAGTTTTGAGGCTTTTTTTGTTGATATCAGGTCCTATGTCGTATAGCTCTTCTTCATTGAATTTGTTTGGTACATGGACATCGTTAACATCGTTAGGGTTTTCTGTATAGAGTTCATTGATGGCTTTGTCAAGGTCGCCCCATGTAGGGTTAATAGTAAATGTAAATTTTGCACAGTTTTTTAGTATTGTTTTCTCATGGTGTGTGTATGCACTTTCCCATGAGAGGAAATTATCTTTTAGTGTGGTTTCATTGAGGGTAAATGGTACATATAGCACTAGTTTCTCTCTACAATAGTTTTCTATGTCAATATGTTTGTTGTAATTGATAAACCTTATTATGTTTGGTTTTGCTTTTTGCTTGATCTTGGTGCCATCTTTGTTATAGGTAGCAACAAATTCAGCAAGGCAAATAGCAGCGATTGTGGGTGGTCGTTGTATGTAGTAGTGCATCAGAGATTTGCAAATAATATCTTCAGAGTCATCTAGTTCTTTTCTCAATTGTTTTGGAGGTTTTAGTATAAATGTCCTTTCATCATCAGGTCTTGTGTCAATGAATATGCATTTGCGTGAGCTTTTATTCAATGGGAGGGAGAGGACAATGTGGGCAGCTTGTTGTGATGACATTTGTTGTAAGTTTAGTAGTGCATTGCCAAGTTTCTTTATCATTTGTATTGCATCTATGTTTTCATGTTGATGCTCTTTACGTATTTTGTTGAATGCTTGTGTCATTGACTTGTCAACTTTTGCAATGTAGGAACTGCAATACATTGCTGCTGCATATGCATTTAGTATGAATTGTGCATCTGTATTTGCGTTCCATAGCAAGGGCATTTGTTTGGCAAAGCTATTGTTCCATATTTGTGAGGGCTTTCTTTGTAGTAGTAACGTTGGCCTCTGGATTGTTGACCTTAGTGCTAGGATGTATTCATCCTCAGTTATTTGGATTTCATCTAAGAAGTCTTGCACGGTGTAAGAGGCATCATAATTTTCTATTTGCAATGTGGAATATATTTTTGTAGAATTTGAGATTATTTTTTCATTTTTTTCTAATAATGGTTCAAGTATCATTGTGTTTTGCATTGGTGGAAATGGGAAATTGTATCTACAATTTGTCTTTTTCTTTCTTCTGCATTGCTTTGTGTGGTGATGCTTATGTAAATTTGCAAGTGAATTGTCTAAATGTTCTGTGCTACAAGTAATGTACTTATCAACAAACTGCACTATATCTTTAGTTGTGGCTTTCCCGTAGATTGGTGCATCTTTGGTCCATATGAGGAAGTGGTCATGTTCATTTCCTCGATTTTGAAATTCAGTTACTGAGAAGTAGTCACTGATGTCTCCAAAGAAACTATTATCAGATAGTATTAGTTTTTTCATTGCATTTATTCTATGCCTATAGTATCGTGCACATGTCACTGGATCTTTTTGAATAAGTTGGAATTTATGGTTTCCAATTTGAGTAATGTCTCTTTGTTCATCTACTTTTGAGTAGTGTAAATCATGCAGTTGTTGAAGAGTTGTCATCAAGGGTTCCCAATTTTGCTCCGCGCTAGTGAATGTGAGGAAAAAAGTTGGTGGCCCTAGTTGTCGGATCATTGCAAAGACATTTTTTTTTAGCTGATGTGTGTAATCTGGAGAAATTCTAATTCTTTTAAAGTCAATGTAACCAATATTTGATTTTAGCATTCTTTCTAGGTTTGGCTTTTCTTTGACATCTTTTGCAATTAGCTTTTTGCCTTTAAGTTATCCTTTCCGTATTCTTACCCACATTGTTGACATGACTTGTTGTATAAGGACTTTGACAGTTTTGAAAAACAGGTTAGTTGTGTGATATGCAAATTGTCTATGTGAGGTTAAGAGTTCCCATTGTGCAATCTTTTGGTATGTAAACCTTTTCGTAATGTCATCATCACGCGCGCTGCCAAAAAAAAGTGTTGGGAAGTTCATTTCTTCAGCATATTTGTCTTGGAAAATGCCTATGGGACAATTGTCTTGTGCGGGAGCAATTTCTAGTATTTTATCCTGCATTTGGTGTATGCACCTAGATTCAGTGAATCCGTGTATCAAAGTTTCTGATGGTTGTTCTTCTTCCATGTCACTATCTGTGTCAGTATCAGTATTATTTGTTTGTATTGTTTCTTGGTTATTTGAATTGTGTTGTACGATGGCTTGCCAATCTTTGTTGATTTGCACATTTTGTAATTTGTAAAGTGGTGTGCTTGATAGTTGAAACAAAGCTTGCATTATAAGGTTTGGGCGCACCATTCCTTTCTGGAATGCGTTTTTGTACTCCAGGCGCCTCTTTAGCGATACTGCAATTGTTGTTGTGCTGTCAGTAGATTGTGGTAGTGTTGTTTGTATTATGTCCATATTTGCTGGGACATTAATTATCGAGTCGGTCAAGCCTAGTTGTGGTCTTCTATGGCCTAGTTCCCAAATTTGTGCAAATGCAATTCTCAGTGAGACCAATCGTTCTTCTAGTTGGGATAGGTGTTGTACATGTTGCAATGGTTTATTAGTACGAATGTTGTGTGGTGTTGAATATTTTGGTAGCACATGTTGTTGTAATGCATTGTTACAAGTTCGATATATTGTATTTCCTGTTGTAGTACGATCAAATTGCAATAGAGTTTGATAAGTGTTTTTTTCTTTGTCTTTAAATACCCTAGTTTGTTTTTTAAAGTGTAACATTAGGCAAATTGAACAAGTATACTTAGGAGTATCTTGTATTCTGTCTTTAAAAATTGTTACTGGTGACAGTGAACTAGTCCTCTTATTAGTTTTTCGTTCAAATGATGGGTTGATTGCTATTGGTTTGGGGATATTGTAATCATTGGCAGCTTCAATATTTATAAGCTTTTCACTTCTAATTTGTTTTTTTAGTTGACGAAGTGTGATTGTTGAGGAGTTTGTATTGGTTGATTTTGCTCTTGTACTTATTGTCATATTACCTATTTTGCTTTGTTGAGGTTCAATATGTTGCCTTGACTGATTACTAATGGCTAGGACTTGTTCCAATTGTTTTTTTGTAGAACACGAAGGCATAATCTTATCTCTAAGTGTTCTTTTTAATGTGCGCAGTGTTAGCTTTTGTGTGTATTTGGTATTTTCATTTCCTATTTCTAACAGTGGCTCAAAATGCCCTGAAAGTGGATTTGTGTCATGGAAGAGTAAAGAATAGCATTTTGTGTTTGAAAATTCTTTGAAATGCAAATACTTTTTTCCCGTTGTTTTTGACCAAAGACATATTTGTATATTGAGCCAGTTTGATATCCAATGGATACAAAAAATATCTCCCCATAGTCTTGTTTCTTTTTCGTTTGTGGTTGTCATTGCGGACAATCGCATGCGTTGTAGATAAGTGTTTCTATCTCGAAGATGGTGCATTTCATACAAACTTTCAGGGTTGATCTCATCGTTGTATGACTTGATTGCTTCTGCTTCACATCTTGCAAGGCAGTTTAAGAAATGGTCAATTACACCATTTCGCAATTCTATGGAGGTGAATCGATTTTGTAATAGGAACTCTAGAGAATCGAATAAGCAATCGCCATTGTTGTATTTGAAATTTGTAATTCGACATAGGCCATTGTCTTTTAACACTTTGTCAATGTCACAAGTATTAGCACCTGTCATATGTTGAGATGTTTTGACTTCTATGACTCCTAAGTTTTGTTGAGTTTCCTTTTGCACAGAGGTTTTTGTTTTAAAATTGTCAAGTTAGAATTAGTTGCAATTGTTCAATTCCAGGTTTTGGGCACTAAGTACTGAACACTATATACTGCACTTAAATTTATTGTCTACTCACCAGTTTTGTTACCTACAAAGTTCGTTACCTGCAATGCAAAAAAATTATAGATTGTCATGGACAATTTCAAAATTCTCGTAAAGCTGAGTGCAAACTTACTTGGCGACATGCTTATAAGTAGACTAATGGTGAACAGTTTCTTTATTTTTGATGCTATGGTAAAGTATGTAAATATATTTCTAGAAAGATATGTCTGTGTATATAGATATTCTTAATGATTTATGGTTACCTAAAAAAGTATTTGTAAATACAATCGAGACAACATTCTTTATATAACACAATTGGAGAAAACAATATTTCCTTGAAATCCTAGATCATAATACACAATTTGCCTCTATGTTTTAGGAAGAAGACTATTATGTGAAACTATTTAACAATTAAAATTTTCTATGACTAACAATGGAATGCAAATAGAAAACGAAAAATATGTTGTATGTATGACAATGGCATGCAAATGAACAAAATTTTGAGAATGTAATAAATTTGCATAAAACCATTTAACTTGCAAAACAAATACTATTTTGTGGAAGTATTTGACATACCTTCAATATTGATAGTTGATGTGGAATATTTGTATATGAAATCCTGGAACAAGTGAAACTTTTATATATTAGTATTAACATTAAAAAGAATTGAATTTCATACAAAAATAAGATTTCTTATTAAAATTATTGATTTCTAAAAATAATTTTTTAATTATTCAAAACAAATGCTTAATATGTTCAAATTATAAATCTGTTATTAAATTTAAAAATAAAAATATTTAAAATAAAAAAAAACTATTATAGAAAATATATTATTGTTGTCTTAAAACAAATTTTGCAATCACATAATGATAGTTAAGAATAAAAATAATTTAAATTTATTGAACTGGAAATATAAAAAATAAATAATAATAATTTCAGTACTATATAATATACATTAAATCTGATTTGACTCATTAAACTACTTCTAAACAATTATTATATGAAAGGGATTTTTTCAGCTTCAAACAGAAAACCATTTTATTCAATGTCATAAACTTAATTGTACCCACTTAGTGAACTGAGATGTGAATTTATGTTTAAACAAAATTCTATAAAAAAAAAAAAAATTTATTGACCAAAGAAAGAAACCTAGCTAACAATCCATGTGCCGTGTAGAATCAAATTTTCATCAATGTAAGTGTGTCTTCTTAATTCCAAAATTAAAGTATACCATAAAAAGATTACTTCAACAAGCAATAACCATGAAATTTTAACTATATAAATTAGAAGGTTAAATCATTTTTTATTCAATTTATCATCTCAATTTCTTGAAAATTGCAATGTAGATTAAATCAGTAGTATATATATTTACCTTTTATATGCATGCCTAAATTGTAACTATTTTGCACATACCCTGCGATCATGGCATTCCATGAGACCGCATTTCTGTAAGGCATTCTGTCAAATAGTTAACATGCCTCGTCTATCCTTCTACATTTTGTATACCTGTCCACCAAGGCAATTGAAACTATAACATCTTACAAAAGTGCTTTCTGCTTCTATGGATGTCTATACCCTATTTGAAAGCTCCTATTTTGGAGAGGCAGTGAGGACAGTAGCAAACGTTGTGGTATTTGTGTCTACACCTGCTAATTGCATTTCATTGAAGGCTTCTAAAGCCTTTCCAAAAGATCCGTTTTGTACTAGAAAAGTATCATCAAACTAAATTTGGTAAAAGTCAGCTGAAAACAAGTAAAAATCAGGCAGAACTACAATAAAAATTAACTTAACCAAACACCTATAATCACATTAAATTTAGCTGAAGTCAGCTCAAAACAAGTAAAAATGGGGTAAAATAACATGAAAAAAAAAATCACCAGCCTTAAAAAAGAGAAAAGAACCTCAATAGAGATTCATATAAACAGACACAGCTAATACGCTAGATTCAGCCCACGTCGGCTAAAAACAACTATAAATGGTCAAAATAGCATGTGAAACCACTCACCAAGCTCCAATAATGCTGACTCACTCAGTGAACTGAGATGTCAATTTATGTTTAAACAAAATTCTATAAAAAAAACAAATAATTTATTGACCAAAGAAAGAAATGCAGCTAACAATCCACGTGCCTTGTAGATGCCTTTACATTTTCCATTTAACTTGTTTGCTTACCTTGTCTATGTTGCACGTGGACATAATCTGTTACAGGTGGTTCTTAATAAGGAGGTTGCGGACAACAATATAAATTGGGAATAATCAGTTTGAATAGCATATTTTTAAAAAAAACTATATATACAAATCAAACTAAAACTAAAACAAAAAATCTGAAACCATGTAACAATTAATATGTTCTATGCCTAACAATGGAATGCAAATAGAAAACGAACAGAATGAAAGATAGGTACACAGTTTAGTAACAACTTGGAGCATATCAATAGGCGATATAGATTACATTTATCAAAGTAAGAATTACAAGTAAGTCGTATGCATGGCAATGGCATGTAAATGAACAAAAAATTGAGAATGCAATAAATTTCCATAAAACTATTTAACTTGTGAAACAAATACTATTTTGCACATAAATTTAAAATTATTGTTTTTTAAAATTAAATTATTTATTTATGAAAACAATTCCTTAACATATTCATATTAGTAATTTATTACTAAAAATATAAATAAAATAATTTAGAATAAAGAACTAATATACAACATATATTATTGTTTTCTCTTAAAACAAATTTGCAATTACATATTGTTAGTTTAAGATTTAAACCTTTATATTAAAAATTACAAATAAAACCAAACTTGATAAATTTAATAAAAATTTTATTAGAACAATATTAATTCATAACTAAAAATATAATTAATGTATAATTTGGTCTAATTTAATTTTCTACTAATCACAAATTAACAATATTATAATTTATTAGAAGCTAACATCTGGTACAGCTACTTTTGCCATTTGGTATTTAAAAGATAACTGCCAGCCACTATTTAATATGTGGTAACTCTACAGATACAGGTGTCTAGCCACGGAAAGAGATGCAGATGCCAGCTACATGCGAGGTCTACTTGTCAAGGCTTGAAATGAGATGAGGACTAATGGCTTTTTTTTTTTGCAAGGAAGAGACGGTCTACCTTAGATTCGCGCTTCCAAATGGAAGAATGAGCCTAATCTCAATTGAATCGAGTAACTTTGCATGGGCAAGTCGAGTAACTAGCATACATCTCTGCAGAACGCTTTGCAGACCTTTGAATGTTTAAGGAATGCAAAAACATTAACTATGACAATTTTGGCAAGTGTCCTTATCTAATAAGATACAAAAGTATTAAATATATATAATATAAACTTTAGAAACAAAAGAACCCAACATTATGTAACAAACACTAAATTAACATAAAATTCAGGATCCATTGCACACATTAATAATTTCAAGCAGTCAACTAAAATAATATAAACATAATATAAACAGTAATCTCAAACAGTCAACTAAATTTTTTTTGTAATAATATAACCAAAACAATTCCATCAATGTGGTTGCAAAGGAAAAAATGGTAGTTCAATGAAGCCCAAAATTGCTATTAAGTACAAAGTTGAACAATATGCCGTACCAAATCATATATTCTAGGCATCATATTATTAACATTTTTTTTGCCTCGTTGAGTAGAAATAGTGCTATAGTTTTCGGATTAAAGTTGGACATAAAGGATCCACAAAATGCTTGTAGAAATACTGCTATAGTTTTCCGATGAAAGTTGAGACATAAAGCATCCACAATCACTGTCAACTGAAGAGAAATAATTTGCAAAGAACAACGAACAATTGCAATCGGTTGGAACAATTTTTGAAACGCCTTAACATTTTATGCTTTTAAATTAAGAGAATTGAAATGTGGTTTTGAAAAATACTCTTTTAACATGTGTCAAAGAAACACTAACATGTGGGCCAGAGAATTATTAGACATGTAAGTTGGGCAAAGATGAAGACATGTAGTTGGACATGTGGAATTTGTGGCTTTCTACAACCAAAATTATTGATCATTTGATTAGAATTTATTTATACAAAAATTATCCACAAGTATCGCGAGGATGGCGAGAGGTTTTCAATGCAAAAAGTTGCTGGAAATGGATCCATCCGCGTTTCACTGAGCATGTGTTCATATGAAAATTATTCAGAAAATCAAAAGAAGATTAGTTAAGGGAAGCAGTTAAGGCAGAATTTGATTTCATGAATAAAGGTTTGCAACTTGAATGAAATTTTGTATATATTTTTCATTTTTTGGCATTTCAATGAGACAGGACTTTGCCAGTGCTATATTACATATTCTTAGCAGCATATGATGAAGGAAACTCTTTATCTTTTGTTAAATTGCTTTTCTGAAATCACTAATTTGAATACCATGTACAGGATACTTTGATGTTAAAATTGGAAGACAAGCACTTCAAAAATGAATTGGCTTATGTGAAAAAAGGTTACGGTGCTGGAAATGTGGTAACTACTTACCAGGTCAAGAATTTGAGAGCTGCAGGGGCGAATGTACTCAGAGTTGGAAGGGCTCAGGTTCAATATGCACCACACAAAAAGTCTGTGTTGTTGGAAGAGGACACATCATTCAGTGGAAGGTGGAAGTGCACAGTGCTTTTTCAACACAGAGAGGAAGTAAACATTTTGGGATGCTTTTGAAAACAAATCGGCAAAACACAAAATGTTTAATTATGTTGTATAATTACTGCAGAAGGCTCAAACTCATAGATGGTCTCGATAATCGTGCTTAATGCAGGAGTGATTGTATTCACAGGAGCAGTTGACGTCACACCAACCATGAAGGCTTCTTTGAAGTTGAGAGAAGCGCAGAAGTCGCTGGTTAGGGCTAAGATTCGCATTAACATATTAGGTCTATCGTTGATCTCTGGGATTGCTGTAGGAGGTAGCAAAATATTGTGCTTGCATATGGGTACTTTCTGGGACGCAGGCCCTGCTGTAAAAGTCGCTTACAAGGGTAATGATACATGGAATCCTTTCAGTATGGTGCTCAAAATGGGAATCGGTGAGTGGGGTTCTCCTTCAGCGGCTGCCTTGGCGATGACCATACAAATTAATCTTTTAGGTAGGGGAAATCCTTCCTTCTTCTTGAACTTCAAACCCCAATTCGGCGATTTCACAATTAGAAAGTCTGTCAGATCTTCACTTGTATTGCCCACAAAGCAATCTGAGGAATATGGTTTCTTTGGGCCAAAGCATAATAGACTAGTCAGAGCATTGTCAAGATGACAATTTGAGATTGAAGACTACTGGGCTCACTCCCTTAGTAATTATGGGACCCAGTAACCAACACAGGCAAAAAAATAAAGCCGGACTGAATGCAATTCCAGGGCCCTATCAAATTCAAAGTAAAAAGTAACTATTCAAATTTTCTTTTTATCTTTTAAAACAAATGTTGATTATGACAGGTTCTTGGCTCAACTAAAATCAATTTCATGTTATCAGACATATTTTTGGATTTTAATAACAAATTTTATAAACCCTTCTTTTTTCACGTTTTATTTATGATAAAATGTCATTTTGTGGGTTCTTTGTTTTTCAAAATTTGTAAAACCTTTATTTTAGCTCTTGATAAACAAGCAATGTGTTGTTCCTTATACGTTACTGGGGGTTGTAGTCCGACATTTGTGTGAAGGCCGATCTACAACAGTGAAGCTTGGACCTGTGAAGGGCTTGTGGCTCAGAAGCAAAGTACCCTATAGCGGTTACAGAAGGTACTACCTTCTGAATCTTAGTTGTTTCAATAATCCGTGAAAAACCACAATATCACAATAAAAATGTTAAAGATAAATGTAACTTAATCATTTTTACCGTGCTTACAGACATTTGTTATAGAAAGTAAGGTGCGAAACCAGTGACCAAAATGAAAACATGGGGAATTTATAACTGGTTAACCATTGAAACACAATTCAATAGCACTAATTTGTCCAAAACATAAATAAAAGCCACTGTCCAAAAATAAAGATATAAAGATCTTACCTGACAGTTTTTTTCACCCCTATTTCTGGCTGTTGTTCTTTGCCTTCCAGGAAAATGAAGGATGTGCGTTCACTCAGATGCAGATGTACTCAAATACATTACTCAAACACAATGCAAAGCACAGATCGAGAATGTACTGGAGAATGCTCATGACTACTCCAGATTGTTCGAAAGTTAAAAATTAAATGAACTCTGCCAAATTCCTTCAATGGCATTTAATGCACAAAGATTTTTTACAGATTTTCGATTAGATTTTAATTATTACAATATGTCTAAAGTTCTTTCCCGTATGTATTTTCTTATTTTTTATTTCATTTAATCAAATGTTTCAGCGGCATTGACAAATCATATTAAATATAAATAATTTAATATTAATTATTAATCCAATTTAAATATTTAAGTTTTCCAAAAGCATTGAAGCTCCAAAAATTCTGAGCGCTCATTGGAGCAGGTTGAAAACAAAAATGTATTCAACGATTGCGTTAGTTTCTGCCTGTCGGCAGGAACTAAAAATCTAAAGAAGGCAAATGTAAGGGGAAGGGAAGCCCTTCGCGTGGCTTCCTTGGCAGTCTGTGTTGGGTTGTAAAACTGCAACACGAGCCCAAAACAAACATAGGATTCACCCAAAAATGGAGATGTTTGCAGGATATGCACAAGATGGATTAGTTTGAAGCGTTTTTCTTTCTTTTTCTTTTTTTAATGTCAAATCTCCATGCAAAATTTGAAGCAATAGACAAGGCGTGGTGAACTGTTTGTAGACAAGGCACAGTGAATGTACAGACAAGGTGATATGCATGTAGCGAGGAATGCTCAGAATGGTAAGGCAAAAAAACAATTTATTTAAAAACATTGAAATCTATGCCAAAGCGAGGTGCACTGTACATTGTCTTTCATGCAGCGAGGAAGGAGGCGTAGGAAATACGTTGGGAAGAGAGGTGAAAATCGCAAATTAATATGCAGGTCAACACAAGATGAAAACACTACGGTGACAATGTATATGATGATCTGCATGCAACGGATTTATTGAAAATGGCTTTAGAAATAATCAACCATTCTGTGAACAAAATAGATCCGAATGAGATATTCTGCAGAGGCAAACAAAATGAAAAATCTTGCAAGCAAACCTGCAAACACAATAGATCAAACTGTTAAACCTCTAACAAACAAAAAACCAAACAACTGAAAAGGACAATTGCAGGTCCCACCAGGCGTGTCAATTGTAGATGGAGGAAATGGATTGAATACAAGATTCAATCTTCCAGCATCCAACAATGAAGTTTTTCCTGCAAAACACACACATACAAATGAAAATATCTAAGCTAAAACACACACATGCATGCTATATAATACACTCCATTGCACTCCTTGAACCAAGATCTTATGTAGATAATATTGCTCTCAGAAGCACACACAAGAAGCTATGGTTTTTTGGAGATTCAAGATGATTGATGCAAAGGAAGCTAAAGAAAATGAAGTGCCAAGATGTTGAAGAATACAAACTGACATAAGTTCGACGCATAAAGATGAGATGCCCAAATAAGAGAGGGGGCTTTGTTTAAATAGATTTTCTCCGGGCGAGTTCATGTTGTGGGATGAATATGGGATAATACAAGATGAGTGGTATAGGGAAGATGAGTGGTAAATGGTAAATGGTAAGTGGGAAATGGTAAGTGGTAGGAGGAGATATTTAAGGGTTTTATTAAATAAATAGATAAATGTATATAAGGTGAATGCATGAAGGCGTATAAATAAATATGATAAATGTTTTATTTAATAAATTGAATGGATAAATGATGAGATATTAATAATAATAATATAATAAAAGATGGAAATTATGAATAATGAATTATGGAGAAATAATAGTCTAATAATAAGGACTCACTCGATGTTCGGAGAAATGTGAAATTAAATGAGGACAAATTAATGGAAATTTTTATGTGTCTACACTTTCCACTTCCACTCTTGTCCCTTCAATTTTGTGTTGGGATAAGATGTGTTTACCAAAGGCTAGATTGTTTTCATGGTTTGCTCTCCAAAACAAGATTCTAATAGCAAATAGATTTAGAAGAATGGGCTTTGAAGGCCCTAGCAGATGTCCTTTATGTGAAGAGGCTGAAGAAGATAAGTATCACATCCTTCTCAATTGCAATTATGCCTCCAATTGTTGGCTCTGGTTATGAAACAAACTTGGGTAGAACTCGGCCTTTCCTAACTCCATCCTTGGGATGTTTCAGGCATGGCCCATCCTTTTCCAGAGCTCCCTCTATGGATGGATTTGGAAACTGGCCCCTTCTCTGGTTATTTGGGAACTTTGGAAGGAATACAATAGAAGACTCTTCAAGGATAAAAAGTTGGTTTGGATCCAACTTGTGAATAAAATAGAAGCCTCAATTGTGGAAACTCTTAACAACAGAACTTTTAAATTTCCTAGTAATCTCTCAGAGATGACCTACTGGGATGTGAAGATGAGAGGAAGGTGGTTAGGTTTGAAGATCCCTCCCTTTGTAGAAGTTAGCAATTCTAACAAACAGGAGTTAAGAAAGGCTTATAAGTGGATGGCCCCAAAAAAAGGATGGGTCAAGCTTAACTTTGATGGAGCCTCCTGTGGGAATCTAGGTACAACAGGTATTAGATGTTGTTTGCATGATGAGGCTGGTAGAGAACTGGCTAAGTTAGCCAAACCTATAGGGTTTGAATCTAATAAGAAAGCAAAGATCTTAGCCTTAATTGAAGGTCTCCTCTTATGTCAAAATAGGGGCTTTAATAACCTCGCCATTGAAGGAGACTCGACTATTATTATCAATGGCCTCAGAAAAGGTTCTCTGCCTAATTGGAAGTTGAATGCGCTCTTGTCAAGAGCTCTTAGTCTCCTTAAGGGTTTCAAGAAAATGACCTTCAATCATATCTATAGAGAAGGTAACTCCAGGATAGATGAATTAGCTAATGCAGGAGCTAACAGGAAGTTCATAAGTTAAGATGGAGCCCTCCTCCTCTACATTAGTTGTTGAGTTTGGAATCCTTGGCTTCTAGTCTCGACTAGCTTGGCTTGGGGCTCCCTCTAGGGCCTTTTCCTTGTTGTGGCCACCCTTTCTATGAATATTGTTAGTATCTTCAACCTTTGATGACTTAGCCTTGATCGAAGGTGGCAGGATGAGTTTCTAGCATCTCTCATAGCCTGGATAGTTATGCAAGCCTTTTAGCTCGCTCCTCTTCCCAATCTCTCAAAATTTACAGATCTTTGGGACATATTTATGAAGTTCTAAATTCCATATATACTCTTTTAACGTTCTTTTCTGAGAGCCTTATAAGATTTTACGTCTATTGGTATACATATGTATATATGGATATGCACATATATACAAACATATATATATATATATAGGAATAAAAGATTATGACGCTTTGAGATTTAGAAATATATATTTTGATAGGAATGATTATGGCAATATTTATCATCGACTTTTCACCATATTTTTAGGGGTAACTCGATATATTTTTCAGGACATCTTATTGTCAGCAAAATCCCTCAAGTGGAGCCAACTTGGCAACACACTTGGGATGTTGATGTGACTTCCCTTGCCGTGATAGCCAACTAATGCTAAGGAACCCGCTCATCTAGTGGCAGCAGTATTTATTACCTTGATCCTGGAGATTGCTTAAGTTGCATCTGGACCCTTCATCCTCTGACATCCTTTAGTGACTATCGGCTCTTCATGTAAGATGAGTTGTATTTCTTGATGCCTCTTAATTCTAGTTTTATTTAAGTCAAGACTTGTTTGAGTTCTTGGCTATTGATGAGTTGAGACATTAGCATATTTTTATCCGTAGAACTCTTAAGCTTTTGTCATATTTTGATTTACATAATAGTAATGATGTATTAGAAGTTTACTATATATATTTCAGATGTTAGCCTGAACCTATTAAAGCATGTTTTGTCTTTGCCAGTTTATTGTTGCAGCCACATTATTCATTCTTGTTGCCATGCAGATTGTTTAAGGCAATATCATGTGTGAAATTAATAGATGTCCTGATTAATTAAAATATGTATGTATGTTCTTATATGTTTTCTTTTGAAGTGTAGGGAATAAATGATGTTGCGGTGGAAGCTCTCCTATCATGCCAGTTGTAGGAAGAGATATTCAAGGAGATGACTGAAAGATCGAACAACAGAGATGCTGAAGAGCGTAAAGATCGACATAGGAGAAGTAATCATGTGATACTACTAATGTCTAACTCAAGTGGACATTAGTGTTTTAAATACCGCCACAGTATGTTATGACTGTAGTTCGATTTAGATCTGCATTTTTTGTAGCTTAACTCTAGCTATCTCCTTTCTCAATTACTTATCTGCCTCTTCTCTTCGGCATGATCTGTGTTGTTTAAAGTAGATGTTTTCTTTTAAAATAATCTCTTCATCTCTTCTCAGAGGTTAGATAGAAAAGGGATAAAGCAGAGCAGAGGATTTTGAAAATAAAGTTACAAGTGTTTTTGAGTTTCTTTTTATGTTGAATCATGTAATGACTTCCGAAGAACAATGAATAAAAATATATTATTTTGAGCACTTAGAGTTGTTTTTGGGAAGCCTGGAATCACTCATCCAAGGGGGCCCACTTGGTGAGTGTTATTGTGCCTTTGTTAAGATTAGTTTTCTTCTTTAGCTGTAGTAAATGTTTTTGCATTGACTGTTCCTACAGCCATTGGAAACACATCCACTCACTGTTCCTACAGCCAAACCAAAATAGAGTAGTTTCTATTTATCAACATTGAACTTAGCCAGTATTGCTTGGATGAATTTATGTTAATACAAAAGTTTTCCTATAACCTTTCAATAGTTTCAATTCTTGCTTATCTTTTCCACATAATGTTAGTTGTTGCAGTAATGCAGAGTAGTTGTTGCAGGAACTTAGTGCATATAAAGTGCAAACCCATTTCAAGTATTACGTCCCTGGGTTGACAATTAAATGAACACTAGCTATGGAAATAGTGACTTTACCAAGTGAATGTCCAAACTTCGGGTTGAGACTTCAACTATAGTTATTATTCTTATTGTTGGGTTGAACATTTTTTTGGCATCGTTGTCAGGGATGGTGTCAAACTAAGAACCTGTTATGGTTATTGTCTTTTTAATTTTCAGTTAATTATTTTTCTAGCATACCTGATTGTTCAAAAAAATAATTATGAACCTGCATGCATAGGCGACAAAGAGATGTTCTAGGTAGATTTCTACCCAGTCACCCTAATCATGTAGAAATTAATTCCCCAGATATAAATCCTTTTGCTAAACTTTATCAAACCCCAGATAATTTGAACCACCCTACATCTGAATCTCTGGGTCTTCAATTCCTCTTTGGACCCCTAGAAGAAGAATTTCATATAGTAACTCCCCCCACAAGTCCAATGCAAGGAAACCCACCTCCTGGTGGAAATAATCCACCACCACCACCTTTGGACCCAACGTTTGAGTTCCCCATATCTGATCAACATGATAATGCTAATCTCAAGAACATTCTAACTTCTTCCCTCCCAAAATTCTATGGATTAGTGACAGAGGATCCAAACACATTTCTGTTTGAATTTGATGTTCTCTGTAGGAGTTTTGATTATACTACAGATGCCCATAGACTCAAAATATTTCCTGCCACTTTGAAAGAATCATCTTTACGATGGTTTATGAGTTTGGGTAGTAGCACAATCAATACATGGGATGAGATGAAACGATTGTTTCTTGCAAAATATAAAGACTATTGTAGAGGCACTGATCGCCATGGAGATGATATTTTTAGAATGACACAGAAAGAAGATGAGAGTCTTGAAGATTACCTAGAAATGTTTCTATTTGATGTCAAAAAGTCCAAGCATAGTACTCTAAGTGAAGATTCTTGTGTAGGGGAAAAAGCGAGACTAGGTTAGCATGCCCTAATCCTACCTTTTGACACACATTATGGAATACGAAAGAGCCTAGAGGTATCACACAATTGGCTACTTCTTTTTGTGAAAGAGAGAGCCACGGGCTACCTATTAGGGTTTCTATTCCTTTGTTGAAATTGAAAGATAAAATGATGCAAGTTTGATCCCTAACCTCAAAGTGCAAGTATGAACTAATAACAAGATTGCAGAATTGAACTTAAACTATGGAAAGCTGTAAACACAAAGACAAGACAAAAATGCAAATGCGTACCCAGAGTCAAAATCTGAGTGGAAATGTTCGGGACGGGGGCGTGGGCGCCACTGTCCTGATTCTGCACCTGAAACTGCACCTGAAACTGCTATTCTGCACTCTGGAAAACTGTCGGAAATGCTGTCTGTCAGGAGGACTAGGGCGCCCAACACCCCTGTCCCAGGGACCAGGGCGCCTAGCGCCCCTGTCCTGGTCTTCTGCTCTGAAACTTGGTGTGTGGTTTCGTCTCCGTCTGCTTCTTTCGGATCTGCAACTTGCGGCGTCGTCTGAATCCCGAAGTCTGCACTTATATATGAAAAAGGTGTTTGGGCGGCTATATAGGGTTTTGCCTTAGTCAAACCCCCGCTTCGGTGATTTCCACCTCCACGAATAGCCAAGTTGTATTGTAAAAGTAATGTGTGTGCAAGATCTAAAATGCAAGTAAGCAAACTAGAGCAACCTAGAAAGTAAACCCTAATTGCTTGTAAATGCTCCAAATCAAGATGCCAAGTGATCTAAAGCATGAATGTAAGTGACATAATGAGGCTTATGCAAAGACATGAAAACAACATGAAATCATACCCAACCCCAAGGGAGGGGTACAAGCCAATCTTCAGTCGGTGATCCCTTATTGCTCTTCAATGCCTTCAAAGCCCTAAGTGGATGAATGAATTTGATGAATGCTTGGAGGATGAATGTTGAGAGTTGTTGAAGTCTTCAAAGATCTGCTCTTTCGCTGCATATGAGGTTCCTGAAAACAAAATTCGGATCCTTTCTAATAAAGAAAGAGAGCTCTTATGTATGAAACCCTAGGTCTTAATTCCAACTTTTGGCTGACCTAGAGATTGAATATCCCACCAATTTCTTGGGGTTAAGCTTTATTTTATGATTGGATCGCGCTCCTAAAATTTCGGGAAAAATGTCCGGGACCGTGTGCACTCCGGGCGCCATGGTCCCGGCAACTTTTCACCAAATTTTCAGGGCCGTCAGATATGATGATTTTAGAGAGAATCCCGAAGTTATAGGTGATTTTGAGATGTTTTGACCCCCGAAATCAAGCCCCCAAGCTCAGAATAGGGCCTAATTAGGGTTTTTGATTGAATGATGTATTGGAGGAATAAAATGAAAAGGGCACGCTTTAACGAAAGGGCCCAACTTTATGACATGGAAGATGATGAAATAGAACCTTTAGACCTAATTAATTTGATTAATTAAGTGCTAAAGGAGAAATGCAATGCAAAATGTCAAATGCACCAAGGCGGGTGCTAAACTAGGTGTGAAATTGTACCACCCTAGCAAGTGCGTACAATTTACGACGCTACAATTCTCTCGAGCTGATATTTTTGAGGGGAATTAGTGATGAATGCACTGATGCTTTGAATCTTATGGGAGGAGGTGACATTACACAGTCTACGTGGAATGAAATAGAACAAATTTGTAAGAAGTATTCCAAATCTGCTTCTAAAAAGAACAAGCGTTTCAAGCCAGGAGTTCCTTCATCAACATCTAGTACTGGAGTATCTAGAATGAAACTTAGCCATTTGTTGAAAGACTTTAAGGAGGGTATCATAAACAATATGGCTACTTAGTTGGATACACTCACAACTAAGAAGAAGCATGAAGAAGTTGATGCATTTCTTGTAGAATTTTGCCCTCATTGTAGACAAAAAAAAGAGGACCGCATATGTAAAATGGTTGCAAACCTTGAGGTTCTTGACTTCAAGCCAATACAAGGTGAGGATGAACAATTTTTCTATGTTGCTCAAAGAAGGCCAAATTTCCAAAGACAAGGTATGCCTTCGGATCCCCTTTCTTTTTCTGGTTATAGTGGAAATTCTTATGTACCAAATAATCAATGGCAATCACCATATGCTCAATTTTTTGGTAATTATCCAAATTTGCATGGTTCTCAAGGCCAAGGGTGACATTTTGCTAATCAAATGCCACAGTGGCAGCAACCATAGGGAAATTGGTATCCACCTCAGGCACAAGGGAGCCATTTTCAAGGGAATTGGCAACCTACTCCTCAATGGAGGGGGAGTCAACCATGGACTACCCAATCTTCTGGATATCAACCGCCTATTCAACAGCCACAACCGCCTGCAATAATGCCTCCCCCTACAGCCACTGTTGTTCCACCTAAACCAATGTAGTTGCCTACTCAGCCAATGCTAAATCCTAATATTAAATCTCAGCAACAACAACAAGCTTATTCGGCTGACCCTAATCAATACCCAACCTATTCTCTATCTATAAGTGATATTTACCTCAATTCCAGGACAACTCTGCCTAAACCATCTCCTCCAGTTATCACTGAGGTGCAAGGAGAACAAGAAATCTCTAATCCAACAGCCACAATACCTCAGGAGCAGAGATTACTATCATTTCCCTAGAGATTGCAAGAAAAGGAAGTTCTTACAGAACAGGAGCAAGGTTTTGATATCATAGATCAATTGAAACATGTATGTGTTAAAATTCTATTATTGCAACCAATAAAGATGTTCCTATATACAGTAAGACACTTAGGGAGGCATGTCTGAAAAAACCTAGCAGGAAGAAGGATTCACAAACAGTGCATGTGATGGGTCAACTGGCAGATATCATGCTAGGAAATGTTTCAATTCCTAAATATTTTGATCCTGGTAGTCCTGTTGTGAATATAGTCATTAATAACAACCAGATGATTAATTTTTTAATTGATTTAGGGGCAGCCATTAATGTGATGACAAGAGAAGTAATGTAAAAACTTGAAATCAATAGTCTCGGGCCTACACCTACAGTCCTACAACTTGTTGGCAACTCTACAGTGCGACCTAATGGTATGATTGAAGACGTGGTTGTTATTTTGGATTCCTAGCAATACCCTACAAACTTTATGATTCTGTCTCCAAAGGTGACATTGGGAGGATATCCGATGATTTTGGGAAGACCTTGGCTTGCCACGGCTGATGCATATATTGAACGTAGATCAGGAGATATGACTATTTCAGATGGGAACTCTACAAAAACATTAGCTTTGTATTCTCGTGCTCAGCTCCAGTTTGATCAACAACAAGTCGTTTGGCCTACTTTGGGAAAAGAATCTGAGGTAGTTGACTCTATTAATCACCTTGTGATGATTAATCGAGGGCCATTCATGCAATTACATGATGAAGATTCAATTCTTTATAAAATTCTGACAAATGAGTTAAAACAAGAACAACAATTGCAAGAGTTGGTACCAAATATTGCAGATTTAGACTTTCTTGCAGCCACTGATATATTGCATACTCTATTGCTGCAGGAAATCTGTACTTCTCATTTTTATGATATATCCCAAATTGATCTTACTATCAAAATAGAATTTGATTTGAATAAATATTTGAATATCAATAGTGGTCTTGCAGATACTCAGAAAGTAGCACTCATGGATTTGTTTAAATGTCATAAACATGCCTTTGCATGGGATTACAAGGACATGCATGGAATAGATCCAACAGTTTGTACCCACCGTATCTATATAAAAGAGAATATTTCCCACTCAAACAACCACAAAGAAGAATCAATCTTTCATTAAAAGAAATAGTTAAAGAGGAATTGCAGAAGTTGTTAAAGGTTGGGTTTATCTATCCTATCTTTGATAGCCAATGGGTATCACCTTTGGTAATAATTCCTAAGAAAGGAGGAAAATGGAGAGTATGTGTTAATTATAGAGCTTTGAACTTAGCAACAAGAAAAGACCATTTTCCATTGCCATTTGTGGATCAAGTATTAGACTCTTTGGCTGGGAAGAGATACTTTTCATTTCTTGATGGATTCAGTGGTTACAATCAGATTCAGATTGCCCCAGAAGACCAAGAGAAGACCACATTTACTTGTCCTTGGGGAACATATGCATATTTTGTTCTTCCTTTTGGATTGTGTAATGCTTCAGCCACCTTTCAAAGAGTGACGATCAGTATATTTTAAGATATTTCTCAAGACATCATGGAAATTTATATGGATGACTTTACAACTTATGGTTCTACATTTGAAGAAGCATTAGGGAACTTGAAGAAAGATTTGCAACGGTGTGAAGACTATAGTTTGTCATTAAATAGTGAGAAGTGCTTCATAATGATGTAGGAAGGAATAGTCCTTGGTCATCATATCTCTATAAAAGGAATACAAGTTGACCCAACAAAAATTGAAGTCATTCGAAATATCAATGCACTGGTAAAGCAAAAAGATGTTAGAAGTTTCCTTGGTCATGTTGTATATTATAGAAGGTTTATCAAAGATTTCAACAAAATTGCAAGTCCCTTATATTCTCTACTTACCAAGGATATGAAATTTAACTGGACTTCTTCATGCAATGAAGCTTTCTTGAAGCTTAAGCACGCTCTGACCCAAGCACCAGTTCTTATAGGTCTGAATTGGTCTTTACCATTTCAAATTCATATAAGTGCATCTGATTATGCGATAGGAGAAATCTTAGGAAAGAAGATTGATAACTTGGAAAGTGTAATATATTATATTAGCAAGAACTTGCAGGGGCTTGAGTTAAATTACACAGTCACTGAAAAGGAAATGTTAGCAGTTATATATGCACTCAACAAATTCAGGCACTATATAACAGGGTATCCCATATTTGTGCATATTGATCATACTGCAATCATATATCTCATGAATAAGCCTTCAATTACCGATAGATTAGCTCGCTAGTTATTGTTGATGCAGGAATTTGATATCACGATTATTGATAAACTAGGAAAGTCCAATGTGGTTGCAGATTATCTTTCAAGACTTCAGTTACAGGAAGATCCTACAACCGTAGATGATGCTTTTCCGGATGAACATATATTCCTTATACAAGCCCACACTCCCTGGTATGCTGATATTGCCAACTATTTAGCTGCTACTAAAATGCCACTTTATTTCTCTCCTAAGGAAAGAAGGTTGTTAGTGGAGAAAAGATTTAACTTCTCATGGATTGTTGATTGTTTGTTTTACACTGGACCAAACCAAGTCATGATATCCTGCATGCATGTCATGATGAGTCACGTGGAGGACATTTTGCTGTTAAAAGAACAACACTCAAAATACTGAATACAGGATACTATTGGCCCACATTATATAAGGATGCAGTACAATATACAAGAAAATGTGATAGATGCTAGCGCATGGGGAGACCTACTAAATCTGATGAGATGCCATTGTATCCACAAATATTGGTTGCACCATTTGATAAATGAGGATTAGATTTTGTTGGCCCAATTGATCCCCCTTCTAATGACAAATCCTACATTTTAGTATGTACAGATTATGTAACCAAATGGGTGGAGGCTTGCGCCATGACACATGCAAGAGATAATAAGGTAACTGAGTTCCTTTACGAGGAGATATTTACAAGATATGGAGTACCAAGGGAAATTGTATCACACCAAGGCCCACAATTTACATCAACATTGATTGTACCCTTGGTCAATGAATACGATATAAGGCACAAAAAATATACCCCATATCATCCACAAGCTGATGGACAAGTAGAGGTTACAAATAGGGAGCTTGAGGCTATTCTTACCAAGACAATGGCTATTCATAAAAAAGACTGGTCTCATAGACTTTTAGAAGCAATTGGGCATACAAAATAACTTAGAAGACACCAACTGCTTTTACACCCTTTGAGATGGTGTATGGAAAAGCAACAATGATGCCTATTGAGTTTGAGCATAAAACTCTGAGGACAACTTTGCAATTAAATTTGACACTTTCTGAAGCACAAAAGGAACATATTCAGCAATTGAATGCTTTGGATGAATGGAGAAAAATTGTTGTCCAGCAGACAAAACTGATACAAAATCAAAGAGCAAAGTGGCATGATAAATACATCAAAGAGAAAAAGTTCAAAGTAGGTGACTGGGAAATATTGTATGACTCCAGATATAAAGATACTATGGGAAAGCTGCAAACCAGATGGTTAGGTCCATATAAGATAGAGGAAGTTTTCAACAATGGAGATGTTCATTTGACTACAATTGACCTGGTTCGATTCAAGCTTTTGGTAAATGGTCATAGATTGCGTCTTTATCATAAGCCCACCAACAAAGAGGAGTTCCTACAACAATTTACTAAAAAGGATCAAACACAAGTACCTGCAACAACTGATCAAGTTCCTGCAGCCACTGATCAAGTTCCTTCAGCAATTGAGTAAAGTATTGGAGGTAAGGTTCCTGCAGCCACTGCAGTGAACATGCTTGCCATTTCATAATTCTCCTCGCATCATTTCACAAAAATATTTCCATGTCTTATGGAAGTATTATTCTCCATAAATAAAATTTTCCATCCACGTCATCCCATCTCATTTCCTTACCTGTCATTTCATTTCATTTCACCATTCTTTTCGCGCGACTGCACGTATGTACATATTTTATTTTATTTTAACTAGGCATTTATGATTTCATTATGATTATTGTCTTTGCTAAATCCACGTACACATCCCTAAATCCTTTTAGCCTGTGTGGACACGTGCCAACATATGTTTGGGGGGTGTTTTATGGTTCGGTTTCCAAAATTAGTAATTAATCATCCTTTTTGGTACCTTGATTTGATTTCTTACCATCATTTCTAAGATATTCTTTGGCATAAGAAAGTAATGAACTCTGCCGCCAAATTTGGAAATAGGTAAGGAAGTTTCAATTTTCAGTCTATAGAATATTTTGGTTCTTCGTTTCTCAGCTGCAGAGTTTGCTACATTAACATATTAAGAAATGAGTGGAGATCCAATCCGCCATGAACCAACAGTCCATGATGCGTTGCTACAGGATGCTCTTTGTAAGCATTATTTCAGGCAACATAGTTGGATTGTCTACTTTTTGAAAATAAGGGATTATAATGAAGAAATTGCCTTAGAGTTTATGCATTCATTCAACGGGGGAGAGGCTACTGTTAAAGGATTAAGGTTCATTGCTACAGAGCAGCGGATAACTGAAGTTACAGGGTTGCCGCAGGAAGGAGAATTGTTTCTAGAATCAAAAGACGCCAGAAGCGCCAGAGCAGAGTTTACACTCCCCATAGATGGACCTCTAACAGTGGACAAGCAAGGAACCAGGAGGGTTTCCCTTCCAACAGAGTGGCCCTACGTGGCTTTATATGTAATGAAGTACATTAATTGCGAAGGGAGGTATTCAAATTTACATTCACCCCATTTCAAATTGCTTAGTCATTTACGGCATGGCCGGAGAGTGAATGTTCTTAATTTTTTATATCACCTCATTTCCATAAGTGCCAAAGAAACACAGAAGAATGGAAATTCTTCTATCAACCATCATGGTCTGATTAAATTGCTAGTAGAACATTCTCTTAGGGATGTTTCATAGATGGAATGGGGGGTATTTAAAGACATATTGCAGTTTAGGGTTGAATATGCTCTTGTTGCAAATGAGCCAATAGTTGAAAAAGAATATATTGAAGAACCCTCTTCTCCCACAATTTCTGCAGAGAATGAATTGCTCATCATTGAAGGAGCTGTGACTATTATGGAAAAAGAGATGGTTAAGACAAACGTGGAGTAGCCCTCCACTTCTTTTCATAGGGAATCACCATCTTCTAAAAGACAAGGGAAAGAATTGGAAATAATTGATGAAGATGATGAACCTATGGTTCAGTCGTAGGCAACTCAAGTTTCTCCTACAGCTAAGAGGCGTAGGTCAAAAAGAAATACTCTTGCAACAAAGCCATAGGTATAAACCATTCCTACAACCACTCCAAAGGTTTATGTGAGAAGGACTCGGAGCAAAACCCAAAAGGCCTGTCCAACAAGTGATCTGGCAAAGGTTATTTTAGTGGAAGCATCAAAAGAAGGGAGCCCCGCAGATGTTGAAACTTAGAAGAAAGATGATGTTGATAGACTCTCAAATCTGGCATATGTGGCAGAGCAGCTTGAGGAACCCATTGAAGAGATTCCACAGCCTAAGGTAACAGCTATTAGACCTCCATCATCCCTAACCAGTTTATCTATTGCGTTAAAATTTTATAGGCAATGGGAAATAGAGAGGGATAGATTACAGGGGATTATTGACAAACAACAAACGGAAATTGAAAAGAGGGATAATAAAATTGAATAATTAGAGGCTAAAGTTGATACAATCACTAGTATGGTCCCCAAATTGATGCAATGTAGGGCACCGCCAAGAGTATATGCTCTGCATTTAAGGGAGCGGTATTTAAATTTCAAATTGAACCGTATTGTCAGGGACCTTAGCCCCTCTTTAGAAACCCCTGAGGAATTTTATGATGCTTACCAGACTTCCCCAATAGCTACGAAAAATTTGTTGTGTGAACTTTATTTTCATAACTATGTTGTAGCTTCTGATAGTGAGTGGAATCCCTTGTTATAAATTGGTGATATCCACATAAAAGTTTTAATGTCATGGATTCAAAATGAGATTAGCATGGGGGCACAAGCCATAGCACACAAGGATTTTGAATTTGATTATCCATTGCCATTGAGGAAGGAAGCAAAAGAGCCAAGAGTTCTTTATTATGAATGGCATAAGCTACTGGTAAGGAAAGATGTTAGGAATCTAGTGCTCCTGACGAGGGAAGAAATATTCCAAGCATATCAACATTTAGTTCAAAATGAAAGTACAACTACAATTGATAGCTTAACTCAGCGCTGGAATAATTTGACAGAAGAATTGAAGCAAGGAGAACCTCATTCACTACCGAATTTCCATGCAGCTATGCAAAGAGCCCCTAAATATATCCAACTGGGCAGGATGAAAACCAATAACTGGTTACCTTTGATCTTTCAGTCTCCTATTCTTATGTGGCCATTATTGGGATGTAAGACTACATATAAGCCCTATGAATTAGTTATAAAAGAGGCTAGATAGTCCAGGTTGGAAAAGATGAAAGGGTTTTACTAGAATTTAGCTTCAGGAGGAACAGGTCAAGGAACTGTTGGTGACTTAAGAGTTAGTGCCAGAATCAAAAAATTTCCTCTTGCTGGAGGCTCAGGAAGACCTTAAAGTTGGGGGCATGATGAGTTGAGACATTAGCATATTTTTATCCATAGAACTCTTAAGCTTTTGTCATATTTTGATTTACATAATAGTAATGATGTATCAAAAGTTTACTATATGTATTTCAGATGTTAGCCTGAACCTATTAAATCATGTTTTGTCTTTGCCAGTTTATTCCTACAGCCATGTTATTCATTCTTGTTGCCATGCAGATTGTTTAAGGCAATATCATGTGTGAAATTAATAGATGTCCTGATTAATTAAAATATGTATGTAAGTTCTTTTCTGTTATTTCTTTTGAAGTGTAGGGAATAAATGATGCTGTGGTGGAAGCTCTCCTATCACGCCAGTTGCAGGAAGAGATATTCAAGGAGATGACTGAAAGATCGAACAACAGAGATGCTGAAGAGCGTAAGGAACAATAGAGGAGAAGTAATCGTGCGATACTACTAATGTCTAACTCAAGTGGACATTAGTGTTGTAAATACTGCCACAGTATGTTATGATTGTGATTCGGTTTAGATCTGCATTTTTTGTAGCTTAACTCCAGTTATCTCCTTTCTCAATTAGTTATCTGCCTCTACTCTTCGGAGTGATCTGTGTTGTTTAAAGTAGATGTTTTATTTTAAAATAAGCTCTTCATCTCTTCTCAGAGGTTAGATAGAAAAGAGAGAAAGCAGAGCAGAGAATTTTGAAAATAAAGTTACAAGTGTTTTTGAGTTTCTTTTTATGTTGAATCATGTAATGACTTCCGAAGAATAATGAATAAAAATATATTATTCTGAGCACTTAGAGTTGTTTTTGAGAAGTCTGGAATCACTCATCCAAGGGGGCCCACTTGGTGAGTGTTCCTATGCCTTTGTTAAGATTAGTTTTCTTCTTTAGCTGCAGTAGATGTTTTTGCATTGACTGTTCCTGCAACCATTGGAAACAGATCCACTGATTGTTCCTGCAGCCAAACCAAAATAGAGTAGTTTCTGTTTATTAGCATTGAACTTAGCCAGTATTGCTTGAATGAATTTATGTTAATGCAGAAGTTTTCTTGTAGCCTTTCAATAGTTTCAATTCTTGCTTATCTTTTCCACATAATGTTAGTTGTTGCAGTAATGCAGAGTAGCTATTGCATGAACTTAGTGCATATAAAGTGCAGACCCATTTCAAGTATTACGTCCCTGGGTTGACAATCAAATGAACACTAGCTATGGAAATAGTGACTTTACCAAGTGAATGTCCAAACTTCGGGTTGAGACTACAACTAGAGTTATTCTTCTTATTGTTGGGTTGAACAACTATCTGAAAGTCTTGAAGCTCTTATGGATACTCCACTAAGATTAATAGGGCTCAAGTGGCAAATGGATTTTGTAGGAGAAATTAAGGAGGAAAGATTGAAAGGCATCCTGGTCTTTCTGAATCCCCTGGTCATCAGGGTGGTCATGAAAATCCTTGGGGATGATTACATTTCAAATGCAGACTGCACCAGGGCCAATTTAGACATTGTTGCAATGTTCCTGGCAGTGGCTATGCATTTTGAGAGTGATAGGAATGTGGTAATTAAACTTTGTAAAAAGGTCTTCAAGAAGGAATTGCTAGGAGAATTGGAGCGGGTGATGGTCAATATCGACGAGGAGCTCACTGTTCTGAAGCCTCGTGACTATGACATTCTCATTCAGATGAACAATCGGGTGCCTAGATATCCAATCCTAATAATTGAGGATTTGATTGCCTTTGAAGCCTATAACTTGACTAGGCGAAGGAATTTATTCTCTCTCATGTGGCTTTTGCAGGTTAGGAAATCGACTTGTAATAGGTGGTTGGCTAACTATTTGGAAGCGAAGAATATTGAAGTGATCCCGGATGACTTGGACATCCCTCCCACCCTTGTTTCCACCCTTGTTATTTCTCTGGCCAACTCTAGAGAAAGGGTTCTAGAGGAGCGGGCAAGGAGATGTCGGGCTAGATAGATGGTATTGCCTTGGGTTTTGCTTTCTGCCACCTTTTGACTCTTAAGGGTTTTTAGTTTAACTTTTGACTTATCTCAAACCTATCTTTTATAAGACCTATGGATGCTTAGTTTACTTATGCTCTAGCTTTAGTTATGTTTTTCTTTCTTTAGCTTGTTTATTCCTTCTCAGTTCAGCACTGAGACCTCTCGTCTCTTTTATTTTTGGATCTTGCTTATGGGTTTAGACAATTATGCTTATCATCTTAGCTTCCTGCAGAACTTATAAATCTAAACATTCCATGTTGTATCTCTACTCTCCTCTTTTCTCTTAATCGATGTTCACTTATATATATATATGTGTGTGTGTGTGTGTGTGTGTGTGTGTGTGTGTGTGTGTGTGTGTGTGTGTATACATATATATGTATATGTATACATGTACATGTACATGTATATATATATGTGTGTGTGTGTGTGTGTGTGTGTGTGTGTGTACATATATATGTGTACATATATATATGTACATATATATATATATATATATCTATATATGTATATATATATATATCTATATGTGTACATCTATATATATATATATATATATATATATATATATATATATATAGATGTACACATATAGATATAGATATATAGATGTACATATATATATATATATATATATATATATATATATATATATATACACACACATGTGTGTGTGTATGTATATACATATGCATATATATGTATATATATATATATATATATATATATATATATATATATATATATACATATACATATACATATAGATACATACATATGTATACATACGTACATATGTATACATACGTACATATGTATACATACGTACATATGTGTGTGTATATATATATATATATATATATATATATATATATATATATATACTTGGGTGCGTTATGTATTGACAGGCTTTTCTTTTGGACAAATAATGTCTGAATCAGTAAGGTTGTCCGCTTATGGCTTCATTTGAAGGTAATTTGTGTAGAATGGGTTAGCTTCTCTCTGAAAATTCTCTCTGGTTCAGGGATTTCTCCACTTATATACTCTCATGCTCTTGATGCTTGTCTCTGTTTTTAAGAAGGACGCCATTTTGAAATCTCTCTTTGGTGTTTTAATTAGCGGATTGTTGGAAAGAATTGTTCTTATTTTGTCTTTGGAGAGGTTCTAGTCTGTGTGTTATCTTTGGTTTCTCTGTCAAGAGTTGAGGTCTCTTATTGATCCTTTTTCCGAATGGCTCCCCATCTCCCACTTTAGTTCTATGATACCTCTATACTCTGATTCAGGCAGGGAGTTGGATTTATAGTTCTTTCCATTTCTTATAGCTCTGTGGTTGTTGTTACTTTATTGGTAAAGGCTTGACATCATAGATGGGAGTCTATTTCTAGGCTAACATCTCTTGAAGTGATATGATGTAGGACAAGTTCGAAGGTTTTTTGCAAGTATGGTCACGATTAGCTTAAAAGTGCTTTTCCCTTTGGGGGAGGTGGAACATTATTAATCAATTAGGGAGTTTCTTGGTGTTGTTTATTTTTTTATTCATGCTTTGTAATGTTTTTCCTGAGATGATCTTGGCCATAAGGTGTGTTGAGGCCCTTTACAGATCAGTGGAATAATTTGTACCCATTTTTCACAATATAAGAACTAAGGAATAAAGGTTAGAGCTGTCTTCGGGGCATCATTTTCGCAGACATCATTTTCAAGAGAGGGACGATTTTCGTTGCGTCAGAAATCTAGATTGATAATTTTCTTTCAAGCAGTTTAGCTTGGATGTGATTTTCCTAGGGACTCTTGTTTCTTGTACTTAATTACTAGCTATCTGTAACGTTAGATTCTGATCCTCTGATGGATCTGGGTGAGACCGAAGGTCTTCTTTCCTCCATTCTTTCCTATCAGTGCCCACACTGAATGGAGTTGTAATCACTTTCTTTTAATTAATAAAATTTCTCTGGCTTCGGCCTTTTATCGATCAATATATATATATATATATATATATTTTTTTTAATAATATCATATATATGATATTAATCGGATATCCGATACTAGTCGGATATTCGATATGATTTAGATTATGCCATGGTTAAATGTACTGACATCCAAGCCAACCAAAAAGTCAACACATATTTTTTGTGTTTTTAGGTGAGTGGAGAAGGCAATCTTTTTCATATCGCCACTTTTTGGCCCCTCATGATCCTACACATACCCATACTCCAAGAGAGATACAAGTATGATTCATTTCAATATCATCTATAAGGTTAGCAAGGATTCCATTTGAAACATCTACCAAAGTTTTTATGAAATATAAATATTTTATTACCTTCTTTAAAAATATCACCATATAACAACATGAAATGTGTACGAAATATTTGAGAAATGACATGAATGTAGGAAAAATCTTTGAAACCCTTATATGCAATACATTAAAGTTTTATGAGTTAATGAAAGCAACATGACATGAAAGAAGCTATTATCCAACACATGGTTTTGATAAAAAAAGATAATAAGTAGTGTGATCATATGTGAAATAGCAAACCAATCAAATTTTGTAAATTTCATTATGAAATATTAGATCTAAAAACACCCAATCAAAAATATGCAAAATGCTATAAGTGTCGGGTTCACCAAAATGAAATGTTGGAAAATATGTATTCACTAGTTTATCTATGTAAACAAGGAATGAGCCTACTTCCAACTTTCATTACATTAAAGAGGGATGAAGTCAATTGATCCAATCCCAAATGTTTGAATGCTAATTGACTTCCGTTTCTCTCTTTGTTTGAGTTAAAAATAAGCTATATAAATATGTAAATTGAAAGCAAGTTCTAGAGCTAAAGATGTGAAATTGACAATAATGAATATGGATAAACAACTTTAGATTTGATATGCAAACATGAATACAAATCTAGAATTAGGAAGTTGAAAGGAACTTGTGTTTGACATTTGGGCTCGAAACTGTCAAACAATGGTGCTTGGGGTGACCTTATCCTTGGGATGTCGGATGTAGACAATAGATGAAATTTTGAGATGAGGATGCTATTCTAATTATTTTCTTGAAGTTTCACCAGAAAATTGTCGGGCATAGGTGCTTGGGGTGACCTTATCCTCCACTTTTCGCCTTTGCAAAAGTTGAACTTGTATGTCTCTATTTGTTCTTCCTAAATATGCAATTGTGTATTTATATCTCGCCACTTGCACATGTAGAGGAGAAAAATGGTGTTGTGCATAGGGAGTTTCCTAGGTCAAATCTCATGTTTGGAATTAACCCTTGAATTGAATTAAAAGTGTTGAAGTATAATGTTGGATAATATATCTCATACTCACTGAAGTTGATGAAGGTTGATGATGCAATTCTGTTTGAATGTGATCACAAGTATCGATGCAATAACATGATATGACATAAACGAATCAATCATAAACACATGCTTGCATGAAGATTGTTGTAATTTGTTGCTCCATGATGTCTAGATATGAAGAATGCTTGAAGGATATAGTGGGATGAAATGACACCTTGATATGCTATAATATGCTTGTGATTGGAATGCTTGAGGATGAACATGAATGAGGAAGGATACTCTTCTGCAGGGTTGTTAAGGAATTTTGCAAATTAGGCCAACCTTTGACAGTCATATTGAGGCGTCGCGATCAAGAACCAATTGGCGAGAAGCAAGCATCAACATGTTCAAATTTGGGCTTGGTTTTGAAGGATACAAACACCCCAATCATCCTTGTACAAGACAAGGGCATCCCAAATGCCCTTGTCCATCCAAAACATGGCGAAAAAGCAAAGGATGAGGTGCACTTAGCTCGAGATAGAGGTTCAGATCACCATGCAAACAAATGACATCAATTTTATAGTGCAAAGGCAAAAAATAGGCTTGGATAAGAGCTACGAGAAAACACACTAAGGCAAGGACACAAAAAGTGGTGTAAATTGTACAAGGTTACAATTTACAACTCTATAGATACATGTACATATTGACAAATGGTCCAATCTTTTGTAAATTTGGGCTCATTCTTATAGCCTTAATGTATCCATATTCACACATCTTCTCACATTATAGCCCCCATATTATACTTATAAATACATACTCCAATATATTCACATTTTCCACATATTTATCACATTTATCAATACAACTACAAAGGTAAAGTCATTATACACTTGGATATGACCATTTACCAACCTAGGGTCATTTATGCACTTGTGGGGTAAACCTTGTAGTTGTGAACTTGGCCCTTATGTTTTTAAAATTTAAATCCAAATTTTGATTGATTAGGCCCCTTTATTTTCACACCTTGAACTAAGTAAACATTTTACAAAACTTGATGGTACATGCTAGCATAAAAATTATTGATTAGCATTCATTTTACGCATCTAGAATACACAAGTCCTCTCTTATTTTCTAGAGCATTAAGGTAGTAATTGTCAGTGAAACATTTGATTTTGGTGTGCTAAAAAGAGTAAAAAGTCATCATATACCATTTTAAGGCCCTTGTTTGTTATCTTTGAATTTTTACTCACTATTTTGGGGATTGACTTAAGAGAACATGCCTCCTTGTGATACAATGACAATACTTTCGAGGCATTTTTTAATATTGCCATACCTCATAAGTTAGAGAAGAGTAAGAGTATATGAAGACCAACTAGGTGAAGAATTGAAGATAAATCTACAATTACAAATTTGACCACAATAGAACATAGATCCAATGTAGATTTCAAGCAATTAACTAGCGTAGAGATTACATTTCTTAAACAGACAATAACCAAATCCCATTATACATTCTCCAATCAACAAATTAAATAACACTGTCCATTGAATTTACTTTCTTAAAAATAATAATTATTACAATAATCCAATTTATCATCTTAATTATAATTAATTAATCTATCTTCATTGTCCATACAAATTATCACTGAAGTAAACATTTTCGTTTACATGAACCTTAAAATCGTTAAGTCTATTTGACCGTAACACTAGTTGACCCTAGGTAGAATGACAGATTATGTAATATAATGTAGAAACCCGTTCTAATAAATTAAAAATTAAAATTCACTTTTTCTTCCTTCCTTTTGTCCTCTTTCGTCCCATTGCAAATAACTACTATATATAGAGATATTCCAGGTGTACGCTTCGAACGGACAGGGTCCTTCGACTGTCCCTATCTTCGTTTACAGGTTTTGAACCTACCTGTAGTTCTTATTGTTGTTTTTCTTAAATTCATGTCGATTTCCCTTGAAAGTGCCTTTCCTGGTATTTATTGGTAAGAATGCTTTGAATTGTGTCTAAATTTTAAGGGTATACCCATCAAGAATTTTATGATTTGGAGTGTGATTCAGGGATGATATTGGTAGCTTTTTAAGTAAACATTCAATGAGCAATTTAGCGTGCTATTGCCATGAACTTAGTTTAGCCTAATTTGTTATAACAAGCATGCGATAATTAGGTATGTACTAAACAAGCTGATTGTATGTCGTGGATGGAGTTCACATGCCTTGAAGTTTTGCAAGGTCAGAAACTTGTTTTTCTCCTTTTTAGGGCAACCATCTTTTGCTCTGTTTAATTCCAATTAACTCACTGATTACTTCAAAACTCTTTTATACTCTTGGAATTTAAATGCCTATTCTTTGCTTTTGAGTTCAGTTAACTGTTGGCTATGGTTACTCTAAAGTTCTTTGCTTCTCGTGGAATTGAAATGCATATTCTGTGCTTTGAGCTCCAGAACAAGGTTAAAATTGGACCTGTAATTGTGTGGATGTGGGCTTCCATCCCGTTACACTTTACAATCTTTGTAATGTAGAGCATTCCTCTTTAGGTAAGAAGCCATTGTATTTCTTTCATACCGCCTTCGAGTCAAGGATTTATTGACAGCCAACTCCTCTGCCATATCTTCAAGCTGCATCAATATGCAATTTCCCCTAGTTGTCCATTTTACCACTAAACTGCGCGATCATTCTGTTTTGAGTGGTCGATTCACCGATTTCAGTAATTATTTTTTGGAGCACACAATATTTTAGGCTTTAGCTTTGGTGGCATGTCATCTCAGAGTGATGAAATTGTCAAACCTAAGCCCAGTTTGTGTCTGTCTGGTTTCCAATTGATTCGGTACATTTAT